>NW_019742557.1:17587-17880 GCF_002891405.2 Cryptotermes secundus | reverse complement strand
GGGCGCCAACCTATTACGATGTGGGTTTTCGTCGCGAATATCACCGATGAGCTCATCCTGGGACTGGACATACTACGCGCCTATGATGCTTCGGTGGATATAGGGTGCCAAACTCTTCGTCTGGCGGAAGAAGAAGTATCGCTATGGAGTCCTGGGGCAGCGTTCTCGACAGGGCAAGGGCTATGGCAGTTCACAGTCTTACGAGGGCTCACGTACGATTCATGCCTTGTGTACTTGGATGACGTGATCGTAATAGGCCGCACATTCCAAGAGCACATGCTCAACTTACGGAA
>NW_019742557.1:0-15571 GCF_002891405.2 Cryptotermes secundus | reverse complement strand
CCCCCCCGCCAGCCGTGATGCGCCGAGCGAAGCCGAAGCGAGCCGATGTTAGCCGAGTCCTAGCATCCTGGTCGCTAGGCAACGCAAGTCAACAGCGGTGACGTCACCAAGTAGTAACAGCGGTTACCTCCGCTAGCGTTACATAGCAACACAGCGCCATGCAAAGGGTGCCTATTACGTGGCTGTTTTCCCGTATTGTCCGATCGAGGCTACATACGGAACAGCGAAGGCTATTCACAGTTCAGTTGAAACATAGCAGCCTGCGCGTGTGCGATAACCAGTGATCACCAGTTATATACGGAGTGTGTATTTCAGGGAGACTTGTATAGCTCCCACGTTATTAGTACGTGAAGACAAGTGAAGACCGTGTTAAGAGACTTTGTTGTAGGGTTTGTAAAGTGTGGAAACCCGTGATATTGTGATAAGTAATTGTAGCCGTTATTTGTAGATTGTTAAATAAACCAATTAACGATCACTACGGCGTATTCAGTAACGCAAACACGTTACAGTATATTAAAAGTCAGTACACTGAAAAACATTCTGAGATATTAAAGTGCAGATTTTCAGAACCATTCTTGCATATTTGTTCTTTGATCTTATGATAGTTATGATGCCTTTCTGACAGCTGGCCTATTCTACTGTGCTAATACATTGCTGTCTCCAGAGTCTCCCAAAGGTTCATCTGAAGTGAAAGCAGAGAGAAGGTGATTGACACTTCCAGAGCTGGCATGTATAATATGTGAATTGTGTTGATATTATTACATTTTACAAATCATAAAATAGTTCCTAGGTATTGTTTGTGGATATGTGTGTGTGTGTGTGTGTGTGCGCTTGCTATTGTATTATTGTTATTTTATTATTATTGTCATCATAAGTTTTATAATTAGCATCATATTAGTTTTATATTATTTGTTTCTCTTAAAAAATATTTACATATTACAAGTATCATGTAAGGGAATATTTAAAAACTGTTGTGAAATGAGGCAAGTGAAACTTATACTGCTAGAATTCCAGTAAGACTACATGCTTAAAATATTTATTGTGATGGTGAAAGTATGGCATGGTGCTTGCAGATTCATATATCATCAAAGTTTGGTTAATATCCTGACACAAGCTTTCACAGTTCGGTAGTGCGAGTATAAGAAATTAACAGAGTGACTTAGCCTTCTGCCATTTTTGTATTGTGGTCACCCTGCATTGGCATTATGCCTGATTTGTGTTTGATGGTTTGTATTTCATTATAAATGAATTCAGCTCTCATTAAAGTTAGAAAGCCTAGAGATAGTAAGAATATAAATGTATCAGAAATCAGCACATTTTTATTTCAACTGGTTTGTAATGTTTTGAAGGATGAAGGATAGCAGAATAACAGAAACTTTGTAATTATTTCAGCTATGGGTTAATGAAACTACCACTGCATATTCCCTTGCCTCTGTTCATCTGTAAATTGTGTTCATGATAAATACTGCACATTCATTTTACAATATCAGTACATTTTAAGTGCTTAGACATAATTAGAGAAGTTGCTGGCCAATTTTTTAATAAATTATTTGTGCGTTTACTGTACTTCTTCAGAATCAAGATGTAGAGAAGGAAACAGAGCACGAAAAGTTAATGGAAACTGTTTCTCCAGCAAAGAGCTTCTTCAGCAGGTGTTGCTATAGTTGACATTGGCATCTGGTATCTATATCTTTACACTTGTATAGACATTGTGATCTGTATTGCCCTATACAGGTCCCTAGCTGCATGTTGTTTAGCACAAGAATGTGGCAATTTCATGGCAGTGGGAATTAAATCGGCAACAGTCCTCTTTTTGTATATTTGATTCCATCTCTAAGCATGATTGTCAAAACTTTTGCTTAGTTTCTCTTTATTCACTCACTTTCATTTTAATGAATTTATCACATATTTCACTGTAACATAAACAAACGTTCATGGAAAGTTGCAGCATGTCTGCCATCAGATTATGGGAAATTTAAACTTGATGTTCTGTAGTATGATGGATGCCAAATATTTGTGGTTCTCTTTGGAAGGCAGGAAATGTTAAATCTTCGTGATTTGAATGCAAATTACATCTGGGCTTTTGATGTGTAATGGAATTTGATTGGGACTGGACTTTGATATCTTAGATGAGTTTTGCTGGTCATACAGTATGTTCTTTGACTGGTTTTCTGGTTCAGCCAGAAGACAAAATTGTGATAAATTTATACTTGATTCTTCATTATAGTATTTATGTTATAAACACAAAATTCTTGGCTTTGGCCGAAGCGCCAGTCCCTAAGACATATAATGGGCACTTCATCATGTAAATTTACGATATATAAATTTTTAAAATCTTTGTGTGTGTCCCAATTTTTTTATCAGTACTCCGATCAGTGTATATGTTATTTAAATATACATTCATGCTTTTCTTTTTGCTGAAACATATTAAGAGTATAAGTTTCGTATCCATTGTTCTGAATTTAAATAACTGTTAAGGGGTATTGTTCTATTTTAATTTTCTTGGCTCATAATAAGTATTCACGCGATGCCAAATTATAATTAGTGCCATATTGAAAGAACAGTGACAGTGATTTTACTGATGGATATGCCTAAGAATTTTGCATAATGAACTGTGGTAAGAAGAAAGCTTCTTCCTTGTTTATAGAACTTTGTAGGTCTACATGCATATTGCTGATTCAGATTGAAGGTGAATAAAACACTATAGCAGTTAGGTTTTTTAAGGAATGAACTAACCGTCATATTACTTTGTGATGCTACAGTTTTCTTGATGTCCATGCTGCTGTTTGTACATATTAAAGACTGGATAGCATCCACTCCTACAGTTCCTTAATGAAGTCTTCTTTGTATACAGTACAACTATGTGACTGCTGAGGGACTATTTTCTCGGTTGCATATAAAGTGGAAAGTGATCCCTGAGCATCTCCATTGTCACTGGAAGAGGTGCTCAAAGTATTCACCATATTGTACTCTTAACCATACATTGCATCAGTTATTCCATTTAGGAGACAGGCCCAATGTGCAACAGATTATTTTTCACACATCATTATAGTATATTAATTTATAGTTTGTGCTGGTTTTGTAGGAAAATCTGGAAGTTTTTTATTGATCAGTGAACAATTATAATACCCCATATCCTTAAAGTACACTGTCAGCAGTACTTTTAGTAAAAATGTCTGGTTTGTAGAGAAACAATATTTTCTGTGTAATCCTGTCATTTTGCTTCAAGTTCATAGTGATGGGGTTAGGATTAGTGGAATGGTCCCCTGTTTTTGCTTTATTTCTGAATTCAGGTGATCTGTGCTGGTCAGATCACAGCAGTTTTTTTGTACAACTTGTCATTCCATGGCAGGGTTCAAAAACTTCATTTTTCTACTCAGATGATGTGAGTTATTTCTGTGAGAAGATATTAATTCTGTGGTAGCACAACCCAAAGGATCAATGCTGATGATATCAAAGTGCTCTACTGGGAACATTCATGATCCAGTTCTTTCCATAACATTTGTCCCTAAGATTTGTCTTGTTTTTAACTTCCTATATCCTTCTTTGTCTTCCAAGTGTGCATTCTCTTTAAGAGGTCTCCACATCAAATTTTATCACTAAAAATGCGTGTTAAAATATCTTTCCTTCAACTTTTCTCTGCATCCTGTTGGTATGTTTTTTAAAAAAATTTTTGCTTTCATCATATCTGTCCATCCGCAAGTAACGACAGCCAAACTACGGGACCAATTTGGGTGAAACATGGAATGGTAAACCTGTATTCAGTTATGTTGAGCCATTCTGATTCTGGTTTATATTTGTTTGTTTTGTGGGCCTAAATGAATATGTATATATGTCTTTCAAGTTCTTTGACAGATTTTGTTTATACTGTTCTTGATAGTTGACTCATGACCATTGTTTCAACTACTTTTATGTATTAATATTTTAAATAACCATCAGATACAACTAGAAAAGCACACAGAACCTTCCAATAGCGCAAGAAACAACACATTCTCTAACATGTGAAATTAATGTGTATAAAGAAGACTGACTTTAAATTCTGCTGGGGCTAAGGAACCATGCCAACATTATGTATTAGGTATTACATATAAGAATTGAGTGTTTAATTCTGAAATTAGTTTGTACAGGCATCAGACAATACAGTCAAATGATAAATCTAATGATCCATCTGTTAATGAAAAATGAAACTATGAGACTTTCTAATTTGAATCACTTTTAAATAGCAGTTTATGTAGAGTCTAAATATAATTGTGGACTTAAATTATGTAAAAAATATTGCAAACTTTTTATAGCTTTGCAAGCCACACATGTATATAACTAAAAATGGTAAAGTAAATGTAGGAATAACAATGTAAGTTTAGCTTCTATTTACATTTGTAATATAGTTATATATGATGGTTATTTAAAATATGTATTGATATACAAACGATTTACTTGGATTTATTTTAAGAACCCAAATTCACTTTTATGTATAGCTTCTGAGACTTATCTTTTTAAGATAAGTGACACATGGAATGTCCATTACACATGTAACATTTAATCCTGATTATCCAGTATCCAAGCATCTGGAATTCTCATGCAGCCAGCAAAATTTTGAAGAAATTTTGTCATTTTTGTAAAGTTTCTGCAAAAACAAAGTTGTTATGCATATGGTAGTTCTCCCAGCTGAAACTAGCTGCCCTACCCTCACCTCCTCCACGCCGGTGCCATTAAAATATGAGCTAATTAAATCTCTGCTCACATTATAGAACATCTGAATAACCTTCCACCCATTGATCCACTATGATGCCTAGAAAGACTCCAATACAAGAACTAAAGTGAAAACACATTGTTTTGATATCTGTTTGACTTATGTAATAGTTTTTCCATATAATTGGCAGCGTCATGTAACTGGTATACCCCATTCCCCGTACGTGCTGGATAACAAGGAGTTTGATGTGTAAGTCTCATTTGCTTTTTTTTTTTTTTTTAATATAATTTCAGAGAAAAATATGCAGTATCTGCACAAAGATCACAGATTTTGAGAAAATAGTATTACAGTAAGTTTAAGGTCTTTCATTCTGGTCCGTCACACTAACCAATTAACAATCAAGTTCCTTGTGTCACATTTGACGGAAGGAACTTGATTGTTAGTATTACAATCATTGTTATTGTTTGCAATTGAAAATTTTGCATAGGTTTCTCCAATTTGTATAAGGGAAAGTGAAAATGTGAGTGTACTACATTGGCAGGTAGGTGTTCACAAAATTTTTCTTTCAGTCCGTACTCTGTGGGGATCATTTCTGTATGTATATGTTAATCATCCAAAAATTACTTTCCATTATACAGGTACTTCTTGTTATATGCAGGTTTAAAAAATGCTGTCAACTAATTTAGATCAGTTTCAATTCATAGTGTGTGCTTTAATGCTAACTAAGGCAGGGAGAAGAAGTAGCAGAGTGCTGTATGAATTGTGGCAGAGGAATGCCAGAGAGAAGAGGAATTTGGCCCAGCTGTGCAATCTTTTTTTTTTTTTGCATATGATGTTTGATGAGAAATCAGACTATGAAACAACCAAAAATGGATAATTTTTTTACAAAAGTCACAGCCCACAGATGTGATGATTACCTCTGGCAAAGTTTTTATCATTAGATTCAGTAGCCACAAATGCAGTAGTCAATATTACTGATTTTTTTGCAATGAATTAAGTCCTCTGTTACTGCAGTCACCTACTTTTTTTTTTTAATTTACTAGTGAGGGGTGGAGTCCAACTGGGTCCACTTGGCACGGCGGCCACTGATTGGCCTATTATAGCCTGCCCTGGGTGATTACGATGATGGAGAACTCTTCATCCTCATTTTCAGCCATCCTCCCATACAGCTCAGTGACTCATCCATTGAGCAAGCCATCTATCTATCAATCATGTCATTCACACATGTTAATTTTTATTATTATAAATTATCTGTCATTTGGAAACTAAATAATCTTTAAAATACATCATGTTAATATGTTTTGTATTATTTAAGAGAGAGACTATGTCTAGGGGCAACTGAACAAATGATTTTGACTCAGTGGTGCAGGTTTTCTGCACACTTTTCAAGAACATTATGACATCCCATTTCTTAGCATTGTCTAGTTTTGTATTTTTCAGAGTAAATAATTATGATCAAAATTTATTCATACGAAATGACATAAATATTATTAACATAAAGCTATGCTATACTGCATAAGATGGTAACAGCAAGAAAGTTCTGTTGCTTTGCAGATCTATGACATTCAACCATTGATGATTTCAGGGAAATTATGTGCAATTTCATCCCCTGAATCCCATTTTGGGGGAGGAGACGCAACTGTTGCGTAAATTGAAGAGTACTTGTATATGTTTATATTGACTGAGTAATGTATTTACTCAGCTGTGTTACTAACGAGTATCTTTGGTGACTGTGTGAGTAAGTTCCTTCAGAAGAACTTAATACATTAATAGGATAGATCAGTTTTGTTGTAATATGGACTTACAATTAAAACATTCAAAAAAATTATTTTAAAAATACCACCATCCGGAAGATAATTATATTCTGCCATGTAAAGCACTCCTAGATGTCACCAGAGTCATCAATTGCGTATGTCTTGACAAATGATCCCTACATCTGTACATTTAATGCAGAACAGCACTCTGTTTAACATATGATGAAACAGAAATCACTTGCTTACTTCACAGAATATAATACAAAATTAATTCGATAATTTCATAGGATCTGCATGGATGTCATCACGATACACACTCTCACAGGTTGAAGTGCCATGACTTGTGTACTGTTTTAACTGAGAGGTTACAGTTCATCTGGGAACAGGGGATTTCAAATTTCCTGGTACAGTGGTGACCACATTTTATCTTGGGGATAACGGTGTTAGTGTTTCAAAAATGGAAGGAAGAGGCAGTTCTGTTCTGTTAGTTTGCTAGGTATATCCCACCCAATGACTTGAGGATGGAAACAGATTCAGTTTCCAAAACACGTTCTTTAGTGTTCTTTGGAATACCAGGCAATGGACAAAATCCAGAAACCCAGTAATCTTGAAAATAGTACTTCTACAATCTGCTGTGACCTACATGATGAGAAATCTTATGGCTAAATTTCAATAATTAGAATAAAAATAAATTACAAGACTGAATTGAAAATGATTATACACTTTAATACAGGAAATTAATGTATTAAATATTATGAACATTTTAAATAAGTATGGCTACTTGATGTAAAGAGAATAACAAGATGAGGATTAAGCAAGCTCAAAGAACAACAGGAAAGTTATAATGGAGATTTGTGCAGTACAGTGACAAACATATGGCATATATGAATATCACAATCTTCTGGGATGTGATCACAAGTGGTTCGTTAGATAGACACAAGCTGAACTGCAACACATCTGAGAAAGCTTCACATTCACTGTTGTGAGGACCTCAAACCTCACAATTATTCGTTAATTTTCCCCATAGTTGATACAGTGGTATATGCTCCTGACTAATGTCAGATAATGCTGATGATAATTTCTTAGTCTCAGGGTCAATGCTGACTTGGATGTACAGAGTTCTTTACCATTGCTAACAATAGTATTGGTTTCGTTCAGTTTAATTTGTGTTGACATGTTATTATGAAACCTTACATAAAAAGATATACCGTGCAGTCTGGTAGAGTTATTAACGTATGGAGGAACCTGCTGTTTACCACATTGCATGGTGTCGCATCCCAAAAGACAGTATGTTTATAGTCACTACCACAAGAACCTGACACTTCACTTACGTAAACTATCCAACCTAATGTTATCATGAAATTCACATTGCTTGGGAAAGCCAGTATACGAGGGGGGACCCAAAAATAACCGGAAACGACCTGTTGTGCGCGCATGCTTTGTAGTTATGAGTTGTACTGCTAGGTGGTGTTAGCTGGGGGTCTCCCACGACTGTTAGTGAGCTGGCGTCAGTCTGAGTTAAGTGGTTTGTCTGTGGTGCTCTGTTGTGTGCGTTCCTGTTTCAACCCTTTGGCGATTAGTGAGATGGCCGACCAGAAGGAACAGTTCTTTTAAGAAATTCTGGATCGTTCTGCACTTCACTCTTCAAGTCGCGGCAAACATTCACGCGGTTTTCTCTTTGGTCATCTCCGAGCAAGCGAGGAACAAATTTTGCAGACACCCGTCTCATGTGCAAACTTTCGGTTAAAATTCGCTGGACCGTGCTCCATGAGATGTTCGTTTCCCCAGAAAGTTGGTCAATGGTCTTTCGACGATCTTCATCAATTGCACGTTTGATTTTGGCAATGTTTTCATCATTTCTTCCTGTCGAAGGACGCCCGGGGCGTGGCGTGTCTTCTGTTGACATGTTGCCAGATTTGAAACGGGAAAACCACTCGTAGACCTGTGATTTCCCCAAAGCATCATCATTAAAGGCTTGCCGAAGCATCCCAACAGTCTCGGCTGCAGTTTTCCCTAACAGAAAGCAAAATTTCACGCACACTCTTTGTTCCTTCTGGTCGGCCATCTCACTAATCGCCAAAGGGTTGAAACAGGAACGCACACAACAGAGCACCACAGACAAACCACTTAACTCAGACTGACGCCAGCTCACTAACAGTCGCGGGAGACCCCCAGCTAACACCACCTAGCAGCACAACTCGTAACTACAAAGCATGCGCGCGCAACAGGTCGTTTCCAGTTATTTTTGGGTCCCCCTTCGTAAATGCACCCTTGCCAAGTATATCACATCTTAACATCAACAAAGTTACGGTAATGAGTAAACTGCCCATACACAATATTAAAAATGTGGACCACTGGAAAACATATTCAGCATGGTGCAATATAGGTTGACCATGAAACCAATATGTAAATTTTCAAAGAGTTATTTTTTTTTTAATTATTCTTTGGTCCTTTCTTTGCCGTGCCACTTGATTTCATTATATCCTAATACCAGAAAAGCAGTTAATTTAAATTCCCTGGCCATTTGAATGTTCTGCATTCAGTTCAGCAAAGGCTTTTACTGTTTACAGACTGGAATTGTACATTATGTTCATGCATATTAAGTAATGCGTTTTCAAACAATATGGCACTCATGTTTCCTCTACATGGATAATACCATAGCCACACTCTTGTTACTGTAAAACTATCAAGTTTTCATATGGGTGGCTAGATAATCATAGTTTGAACAGCATCACAAAGCCTGGACATACACTGCTATAAAGACAAAAACTGCTACCTCTGCTGAAGATCATACAGTATTCTCTGTATATGCTGAAGTGTGCATTGTTCTCACTATAAATACTTAAGAGAGAATGAGCATTCCATTACATTGATTGCAGATATGTGTCCTTTTAAAAATCAAGTCAGATTAAATACTTACCTGTAGTACTATTCTGTTAAAGTGTTTAAATATAAATGTTAAAACATACTATCACCAGGACAACATTGTTAATTCATATCATATCACTGAGGGCAGAAGAGAACTAGACTGACATGTGAATTAAAGGTGGAATATGTTACTGGTCACTGATGCATAAAGATTTTTACCTACTGGATGCCAAAGTAAATAATTCAGTGGTTTATGAATCACAGTACACTATTCTTTCTCCCTCTGTGACACTAAAAAGTAAGGTTTTCATGTTATAATAGACTCACATGTAACACATTCAATTTTGTGCATTTCCCATAACTATTTTGAACCTGTTTCAGAATATAATTTTCATATCGCTAATTCTGTGAGTAGAAAAGCTGAAAAACTTTATTCCAGTGTAAAGTTATCTGTTCAGAATGTAATGAGGTGATCTCTGTGTTTGATTGTTGAAATGTATTGCAGTCTCAGCCATATGTGTGTGTGTGTGTTGAGCTCTTGTGAAATGTTTCACTCCGTGCATTAGAATCTGTAATGTGGACAGCAGGATAATTGTTCGATTTCTGTGGATCTGAGATGTCAAAACTTGAAGAAAAAGACATCTAATGTGCAATATTGTTATTGCCTTTTTGTTGTTCATGACAATCTTGCATTGGCATTTTAATGAGCCTACAATATAAAGAAGTACTTCCTCATACATTTCCTCACAGTTTAATAGAGTGCCAATTTTTTTATGACATCATTTGTATACATTTTCCTGCCTTCATGACATAATGTATGTTCACTGGGACATTAACAAAATTCATATCACAAGTTTGAAATATGTCGTAACTTCAGTCATCAGGGAGAACTCTGTTGATTCTGCAAAGGTATTCAAATTTTGGGTATACCAGTATTCCCTCTCAGAGTATAAAAAATGTTCTTTTGTAATTGGTATCAAACATGAATGTTTTAGATGCCGTTATGTATGTATAGATGTGACTTATAAGTAATCTGTGATTTCAATGCAATGTGACGAAGTAGATACCTGTTATCCAGGAGATGTAACACAATTAGAAAATCCTTTGAGTATCACTATCAGATGTCCCGTGGTCATTATTTATGAACATCTAACATCATCTCTATTGTACCACCATCATTTATGAAAATCCACCAGGTATCATTTGTGGATGCAAAATGGGAGATAATATTTGTAAATACTGTAAATATATGTTTTCCAAATAAAATAACACTGAACTGCCATGTTCCTGTGAGTATTCTTCTCATTATACCTCCTTGAAATGCTGTATTGATCAAAAGAGGAAATAATGATTGAACATTATATCCTGTCTCGCATGCTTAAGAAGTTCAGGACTTGGTACTTGTATGTACAAACAAAGATATACTGTATCTCAAGTTTGTCAGACATGGTGTTAACTCATCTGTGTTCTGTTGCAGTGGTGGAGATATCGACCAACACACATTATCAGAAAAACAGAAGGATGTGGAAAAAGGAAATAATTGTTCATCTGATGTCATGCCCATCCTCATAAAAATGTAAGAATTTGTATGTGAGGGTCTGCCTGCCACAGTATACTGTATGGACGCAGTGTCCAGTCTGATGCTCACACATTGAAGATGACAAAGAAGCATTATATACCTAAGTATTTGTCAGCCTGCACCAGAAGTGAGAAAGCTGCATTCAGTTTCAACAGCTTCAACATTAGAATAGTTAGTGCATTATTTGCAATTATATGCAGCAACATACATTCCTCTTAAAGAGCAGAGTGCTTTTACCTGCTAGCAGCAGTTACTCTACATATAAAGTCCGTGGCATGCAGTCCGCATGCGAACTATACCAACCGAGCGATCGCCGCTTGTTGGCGAAGTTAGTGTCAACTTTTGTGGATATAGGGTGTCACTTGGTCAGCACGACGCCTCCCCACAGCCATTAATCTCGGTTTTCAAGACTGGAGCCACTATTTCCTTGAAATAGCTCCTCAGTTATCCTCACAAGGCTGAGTGGACCCTGTTCCAAACCCACTACTTAGAAAATATGGTAATGCTGGGAATCGAACCCGGACCCTTGGATCTGTAGCCAGGAACTCTGAACACTAGACCACAGAGGCAGTCTGCTGTACTCATATCATTTTTTAAATATTTTGTAGACAGGCTGTGAAACTTTGTTTTGATTGGGTGATAGCTATGTGAATAATGAATGAATTTCCATTTTAATGGCAGTCTCAGCATCCATCATCAGGGATTAATTGTATGAGTGATGGAGCAATGTGGCCAGTGTATACATGCAGTTGCTCTTGGAATCTGGTGTCCTTGTTGCAAAGGAACTAGTGGAGAGAACAGTGGGTTGAGTCGGGTTGACGTATATCCAGGACAACAGTTGTTATTTCCTAACATTTGAAGACTCAGATGTTGCAAAAGTTACCAGTGGCTGTGTGTTTAAGGTGCTTCTTCATTGATATATGCTGGTAGCCAGGGTCCATGATTAGCCTAGACTGAATCTTATATTCCTGTTTAAGTTACTGGGATGTAGCTGGGCTGCACTGGTGGGCATGTACTATGTAGTTGTAGTCAGTAGCGTGACATGAGTAGTTCTCTCCAGGAGTGGGGTATACTGTAGTTCAGTAGTTGTAGTTATTGCTGTGGTATCCTGTAGTTAATTGTATACAGTACTGCATTATGTTTGAAGATGGTACACGGATGGTACTGGCCCTTGAGACCAGGTTACATCCTGACATCATCACAGAAATGGGATTTAGTGTAAGTCTGTCTGAGAGCGTAGCTACCAGTGTACATCAGCACAGCGTAACCATTGACACACAAGTACTGAGACTGCTTCCTTCATTCCACATTATCCATGTTAAATGATGCTGTTCATGACCAAATACATGACAAGAACACCCGATCACCTGATGTTCTCCAGGTTCATCATAATGGAAGCAGACATTTCTGAGAAGCACTGGAAATTGATTGCACACTGACATGGGGGTTTGTCCAAGGAGGTTTTTTTTTGTAGGAATTGAGATGGGTTGGAAGTTGAATGCTTGAATCAGTGGTTTAGTTGTCTTCTGCTCCATGCAGTCTTTCTGAACCAGTGTGGCAAGACATTGAATTATTTGTTTTTATGCATTTAGTGAAATGTGGTAACAGCAATTCAGTCTAGTATCTCATGGATGTATGGTGCTGTTTGTTAAAATGTTTCTGTCTGGATATGCCTATGCATATCTTGGTGCCCAAGTTGTAATGACACTGACATGAAAGGTAAGTGAAATATATGTAATTCTTATTTGGAGGTCAGTGTTTGCTGTAAGGATGCATGTACTATTATGTACCATTTGGATTGAAATAAAGGCTTAAAGCCCATATTGAACCTTCCCTCATCCTACTTTTCACACTGTATTTTGTAATAGTTTCTGGACTTTTGTTGATTATCTGTGCATGAAGTTTCTTCTTGTGTTTTTGTCACTGTGTAATACACCATTTTATAGGATTTTGTTTGTTTTCAGATCCCTCTTGAGTTGAAACCTGTCCTTGTAATAATTTTCAATTTGGTTCTGTTTACTTTCCCCCCAGGCTTTGTTCACCATCTCTTCATATTTGTGTGCCCTTTGGGTTTGCAGCATTTAAATTTTTAATGGGCTTTCAGCTGTAGCAACATAGCAATGTCAGGCAATGAGTTGAGTGAAACTCAACAGTCTTCAGGAAGACTGTCTGAGGCCACTGATAGCAGTATAGAATTATGTATTTTGGTTGTGATCAGTGTAAGAGTATATTTTAATGTAGTGGATTTGCAATAGAAATTATTGTTTGGATATTCAGATTGGACCATGGTGTATGAAAGGTACTTGAAAATGAGATGGTGTGATTGGGGCTTCCCCCCCCCCTCCATTTATCTTGCAATTATGGTCTCTAGTGGTAATCCATAAACGTAATCTTGCTGCAGTGGGAACTGGCCAAGGTAAGAAGGCAAAAAGATGACTTGAATGAGATGTGACATATTTACGTGCAATCTAAAGAAGGAAATAAATGTGGGAAAGTAGTGTTGGGATTTGGAAGAGGGTAGACTGGCTGATTATGGGGTTGTCGTGTGATCTACAAACTTTGAATTGTAAATGGCATTCCCAAATTAATATTGGGGAGGGGAAATTGCAAAATAAATGCCAACGATGGTGTCCGTTAATGCGCCTCGTCACGGGGAATATTAATTTTGTATTTAGGGACAGGTTTGGGAAACGTTCCACATCTATGACGTAGGCTGAGAAATGAAGGCTTATAAGTAACACATCAAATATGTTATGGAGTTAAGCTAAGGATTAGTGTGTTGTGGATTATCAGAATATTTTTAGGGGCTGGAATTTGTGATCAATTGGTTTAGCTGTATTGACAACAGTGAAGAACCAAGAGCATGTCAGTCACAGTAGAGGAAGACAAAGGGTGTTTTGGTGGGATAAATTGAATCTGTTGCGGATACAAATAAAATATTTAGATGGATGTTGGGAGAAATGGAGCCAAGGGAATGGGGTGTGGACAGAATTCTTTCATTATTTTTATTGGAGTGAGAGACGATTTGGTACTTTGGCTATGTGTAGCTTGTTGTACCTATCCTAGATGATAGTGATTATAGAGCAGTTGGTGGAATGAAGATTGACGGAGGAAATCGAAGTACTTGGAGAAAATCTGTCCAAGTGCCACATTGTGTCCACCACAAATTCCACATGCTGATGCCGGGGAAGCTAGCGCAGGAGCCGTGTATTTGAGAATAAGGAGCAATGAGGTTGCAGGTGCCATTAAATGGTAATTTCTTCGGTCACTGAGCAGTTGTTTGCAAGGACTCAGCACAATGAACTTGGTCCTGATGTATGCCATCAATGTAGAATTCTGTACCTGTAGGAAATAATTTCATGGCCGTAAATGTACAGGTGGGCGGCTAAAAGACACAGTGGAGGTTTCTCTGCGCTCATGGACCATACAACAGTGCGTATAAGTTGAAATTAAAATTTCCGTTAGTATAATCAAGCCTGTTAGCACATTTTTGCTGAGAGAAAAATCAGAGTTTCGGTCGAAGGCGAAACGTTTGCGCCAAGAGAAAAGGAGTGCCACGCATTGTACAGCGTATGTATAAATGAACCCCCTCCCCCCTCAAAAGTACTAGTGTATATCTAGGTGTCGGCTGCTGGCACCTATGTATATGCGACTGAGAGCAAAGAAGGGTATGTTCTCAGAACGCTGCCGCGAGGTCTGGATGCGATTGAGACGCAGAGTGAGCGCTGGAACAAAAGAAATGAAATTTTATGTCAAGAGAGTTAGATCGGTTGAGTGTCATCTCATAATGAATGGACGAAGAACCCCCTATGTGGGTTACGTACAGCATCTGTATATTTTTCAGTAAGAGGACTAGATACAGAAATGATCAAAGCCAATGCCTTCACAACATTTAGTGGAGCGTGTTCTTCATTGAAAAGTGAGCGATTAAGCTCTAAGATGAAATGTACTGTCCACAGAGCATTATTCAAGTCTGCAAAGTCGTATGCTTGCCTTGGGATTTGGGGCAAATACCCAAGTTTCGAAAGTGCAGTGCTTATAAATCAAGGTTCTCCGCAACAGCACCAATATTCCGAGGCGTAGAGCGGTCAGCAACTAGAAGCCACAGAATATTGTGAAAATGCAAATGTTCGGAAAACTGGATAAGGCGAAGCCCGACAGAACAAGAGGCTTAAATTTTGCGGCGGTGAACTTTATGAGGTGACTANCCCCCCTCAAAAGTACTAGTGTATATCTAGGTGTCGGCTGCTGGCACCTATGTATATGCGACTGAGAGCAAAGAAGGGTATGTTCTCAGAACGCTGCCGCGAGGTCTGGATGCGATTGAGACGCAGAGTGAGCGCTGGAACAAAAGAAATGAAATTTTATGTCAAGAGAGTTAGATCGGTTGAGTGTCATCTCATAATGAATGGACGAAGAACCCCCTATGTGGGTTACGTACAGCATCTGTATATTTTTCAGTAAGAGGACTAGATACAGAAATGATCAAAGCCAATGCCTTCACAACATTTAGTGGAGCGTGTTCTTCATTGAAAAGTGAGCGATTAAGCTCTAAGATGAAATGTACTGTCCACAGAGCATTATTCAAGTCTGCAAAGTCGTATGCTTGCCTTGGGATTTGGGGCAAATACCCAAGTTTCGAAAGTGCAGTGCTTATAAATCAAGGTTCTCCGCAACAGC
>NW_019742556.1:1653733-1655483 GCF_002891405.2 Cryptotermes secundus | reverse complement strand
CCGTGATTTTCCTCAGAATTGCAAATATGAGCATTCTTCATATGCAAGTGAACAGAGCCTCTATCTATGGCCCGGATATTCCCCTGATTTTCACAGAATTTCCAATATGAGCATTCGTCATTTGCCAGTGAAAAGAACCTCCACATAAGGCCCTGAGATTCTCGTGATTTTCTTCAGAATTACGAATATGAGCATTCGTCATATGCCAGTGAACAGAGCCTCCATCTATGGCCTGAAATTCCCGTGATTTTCCTCAGAATTGCGAATATGAGCATTCTTCATATGCCAGTGAACACTATATTCATTTCAAACCCTGAGATTCTAGTGATTTTCCTCAGAATTGCCAATATGATCATTTTTCAAATATCAGTGAACACTACCTCCATGTAAGGCCCCGAAATTCTCCTGATTTTCCTCAGAATTGTCAATATGAGCATTGTTCATACGCCAGTGACCACTACCTCCATCTAAGACCCTGAAATTCTCGTGATTTTCCTCAGAAGTGCCAATATGAGCATTCTTCATATATCAGTGAACACTACCTCCATGTAAAGCACTGAAATTCCCGTGATTTTCCTCAGAATTGCCAATATGAGCATTCTTAATATCCAGTGAAGAGAGGGTCTACCTATGGCCCTGATATTCTAGTGATTTTCCTCAGAATTGCCAATATGATCATTCTTCATATGTCAGTGAAGACGACCCCCATATAAGGCCCTGAGATTCTCGTGATTTTCCTCAGAATTGCCAATATGAGCATTCTTCATATATCAGTGAACACTACCTCCATGTAAAGCACTGAAATTCCCGTGATTTTCCTCAGAATTGCCAATATGAGCATTCTTCATATATCAGTGAACACTACCTCCATGTAAAGCACTGAAATTCCCGTGATTTTCCTCAGAATTGCCAATATGAGCATTCTTCATATATCAGTGAACACTACCTCCATGTAAAGCACTGAAATTCCCGTGATTTTCCTCAGAATTGCCAATATGAGCATTCTTCATATATCAGTGAACACTACCTCCATGTAAAGCACTGAAATTCCCGTGATTTTCCTCAGAATTGCCAATATGAGCATTCTTCATATATCAGTGAACACTACCTCCATGTAAAGCACTGAAATTCCCGTGATTTTCCTCAGAATTGCCAATATGAGCATTCTTCATATATCAGTGAACACTACCTCCATGTAAAGCACTGAAATTCCCGTGATTTTCCTCAGAATTGCCAATATGAGCATTCTTCATATATCAGTGAACACTACCTCCATGTAAAGCACTGAAATTCCCGTGATTTTCCTCAGAATTGCCAATATGAGCATTCTTCATATATCAGTGAACACTACCTCCATGTAAAGCACTGAAATTCCCGTGATTTTCCTCAGAATTGCCAATATGAGCATTCTTCATATATCAGTGAACACTACCTCCATGTAAAGCACTGAAATTCCCGTGATTTTCCTCAGAATTGCCAATATGAGCATTCTTCATATATCAGTGAACACTACCTCCATGTAAAGCACTGAAATTCCCGTGATTTTCCTCAGAATTGCCAATATGAGCATTCTTCATATATCAGTGAACACTACCTCCATGTAAAGCACTGAAATTCCCGTGATTTTCCTCAGAGAGGATTACCAATATAAGCCTTCTTCATGTGTCAGTGAACACAATCTCCCTCTAAGACCCTGATATTCTCGTGATTTTCCTCAGAGAGGATTACCAGTATAAGTTTTCTTCATGTG
>NW_019742556.1:1558878-1653564 GCF_002891405.2 Cryptotermes secundus | reverse complement strand
TTGATATTCTCGTGATTTTCCTCAGAGAGTATTGCCAATATAAGCTTTCTTGATATGTCAGTGAACACAATGTCCTTCTAAGGCCCTGATATTCTCGTGATTTTCATCCGAGAGAGTTACCAATATAAGGCTTCTTCGTGTGTCGGTGAACACAGCCTCCCTCTTAGGCCCCGAGTTTCTCGCGATTTTCCTCATAAACCATTGCCAATATAAGCTTTCTTCATGTGACAGTGAACACAATCTCCTTCTAAGGCCCTGATATTCTCGTGATTTTCCTCAGAGAGGATTGCCAATATAAGCTTTCTTCATGTGTCAGTGAACACATCTCCTTCTAAGGCCCTGATATTCTTGTGATTTTCCTCAGAGAGAATTGCCAATATAAGCTTTCTTGATATGTCAGTGAACACAATGTCCTTCTAAGGCCCTGATATTCTCGTGATTTTCATCCGAGAGAGTTACCAATATAAGGCTTCTTCATGTGTCGGTGAACACAGCCTCCCTCTAAGGCCCCGAAATTCTCGTGATTTTCCTCAAAGAAGATTACCAATTGAAGCCTTCTTCATGTGTCAGTGAACACAACCTCTCTCTAAGGCCCCGAGCTTCTCGTGATTTTCCTCAGAAATTGCTGCCAGTATGTAATTTCATCTAAAGTCAGATAAAAAATTAGTTCATTATAGATGTACATTTAAGTTACAACTTTGCATCAAATGGCCTTTATATTTGGTGATACCGAAGGCTAGTTATTTACTTTGTTAATAGGAAATATGAATGGTGTACTTTCACATTAAAATTTTCTAGTCTATAACTTAAGTAACAAGTTACATTTCTGTTAAGATTAGTTGGGTACTGAACAGGCGCAGTGATTCACCTAACAGCATTCCGACATGACCCCAAAAGTCTAGAATACCAACAGAAAATGAAGCTCCATCTTCAGTTCCAAATACTAGACTTACCAATATTAAGGCATACACAGCAGAAATCGATATAAACACATTTACTTGCTTTACCAGGTATTTAACGGGACCAAGTTCTGGAGCCAAATTCAGAATTATCAGGTGAACTGTGATTGTGGTATTCAGGTTGGTAGTGTGTGGTTCGCGAGTGCTATTTCGTGTGATACAGTGTTCGCCGTGTGTTTATGTGAGTGAATACAGATGTTCTGTGTGTGATTACAACGGCTCTCTGAGTGTTTGTGATAGTGTTGTGATACTTCCAATGGAGACAGCGTCCACCAGGTGCAGACTTGGATCCAGGAACCACGCAAGGCAGGAGGAGCATCGCTCAAACCGTAAAGTTGAAACCAAAACAGTGCCGTTTCGGAACCTTTAGCGATTGAGGGCCCATCCGCAGGAGGATGGGGATGGGTACTCGCAGTGAATAAAGGTCCCATAGCACACACGGTATTATCGTGGTCCAGTCCGGCCCCAGGCTGGTCACGATAACATAGTACCGTGCCACGCGTACTCTGGATTCGCTGCGGTAGCCGCCATGACTCAGGGCTTAGGTTAAGGTCGAGTTGGACACCCTGTGGAAATTACATTTTTTTTTATTTTAGTTTGTAAGTTAATTGTCCTCCCGCCCTCCCCGTTAGGTGCCCATGATAGGATTTCTGGTTAGGCTGCGTGAAGTTAGGTATTGTGTCGGGTTAGGAGGGTTTAGTTTTAAGTATTTCTGTGTGTCTTTTTTATGCCACAGGGTGCATCTTGACAGGGTTCGGTCGGCACAACAATGAAATCAATGCGAGAGAGAGAGGGATAAAAAGAACTTTAACAGTCTCTCTCTGAGAATAACTCGCATTGTAGGAACAAAGATCCAACAAAGCAAAACTTCATTTTGCTTTCATACATCTTTCAATTCAATGTTGAAAGATAAGAAACTGGATCTGTAAGTACCAGGTACATAGAAAACAGACATTACAATTTATGATGACATGTTATGTTTCTTTGTGTGCATATTCAATTTGATGTCATGTTATATTTGTGTATTTTGTGCTGTGTATTCAATTTTATGATATATTATGTTTGTATGTAATGTGATTTGTATTCAATTTATAAAATGTTAAAATGAGCAAACGCATAAGGTGAGTCCATAAATGTGCTCCAGCTTCTGTATGAAAGAAGACATCGATTATCATCAGGAAGAAGTGCACAAGGTAAGTCAAAACTGCCGCAATTTGAGCAACGGAGAAGACAACGTTTGTCATCACAATGAAACGCATCAGGTGAGACGATAATGCAAGGGTTTTACATTGTTACTTCTCGAGAAACACTTGAATCTGTGACGATTATATTTCACGTGTCAGTAAAATTGGCCGATTGTTTTCGGAGTTTGGGTTTTGCGGCAAAACTTAACTGCCATAAAAATAACTTCTGTTTAGAAAAAGAATATGTTATTATGTTTAAATTGAATACACTAACGTTGGTTAGTTCTGTAAATAGCCGCTAGGCTGTGCGACACAGGATAAGATTTCATTTTACTATGACGAATTCTTTCCGTGCGCCGGAACGTCTCCCGTTTGACCGTGTTCTTGTGTTTTCGTTTTGTGTTAAAAGGGGTCTTTTTCGAACATGATAAATGTTAGTTGATTTTTCGAGAGAAGTCGTCGATATGTTGCTTTGTTTTTCTTTTTACGGCGAGTGCTCATGACTTGAATGAAAACGGGAAGTTCTACTTCGTTATGTTGTTTGTTTTTATTTCTGCACCAAACGACGTACATTTATCCTTCAGTTTAATTGTGTTGTCCATTTTAATGGGGACAATTTCAGTGAACAAAGGGTACACTCAGTTGTACGCTTCCACGATCGAATATATTAAAATGTACAGAATATTGTCTGAAGAATTTTGTATTTAAAAGAAGACGTGTTACAGAAGAAATGGCAAGAGGACCAACAGCAGAGGTAAGCTTGTGTGTTCATTCGTTTGTGCAATATCCGTTTGCTGGTGTTCATACTGAAGTGTTTTTTTTTTGTTTGTTTCTTTTGTTTCAGGTCCCCGCTCATATCCTGTGCCTCACCGTGGCGAGCGGGTGAAACAAAGAACGGTGCATCTCCGAAACTGAAAACATTGTTACAGCTATTTAGTCTTCCTTGACAATTTCTACATGCCTGTTAGTTTCTTCGTGTTTGTCTGCCTATCTTTTTATTTATTTTTTAACAAATTTTGTAATTCAATTCATTTTTAGGTACAAAACTACCAGTTTATATCCAGCCCAGTTCAATTCATTATGAACGTAAATACATTACACGTGTACATCAGGCGTATCCGTGGGTAATGCACCTGCACTTCTTCTGTTTGGGCACTAATGGCCGACATTTTGAACATCTCCAAAAAGAACGGCCTGACAGTTTTTCTGTATTATAATTTCCGCTTGTTATTGCCGTTTCCTGATATTCATGTGGGCCAAACAGTTGTTTTGGGGCCGTAGATGATTCTGCCAGATTGAATCCTGTTTTCGTTCCTTTATATTCCTCAAATTTTTGTTTACAGAGCAGAGTCGTCATGTGACTGGATACAAATTTTTATCAGGCCGACCTTAAACATGTTATTTTACTTGTGTGTGACGTCAGTCTTCTGTCAACATACCCCCCTCCAAAGATTTTCCAAAGGAAAGGCAAAAAATTTGCTCACAAGCACGTTTAAACCGCTTAAGAATGCTTTTGCTGACTTAAAAAATGCTGGTATATTGGCAATTTCCTTCCTTCAGTCTTGATTTTCTAAAACGTAAGGGGTGCTGCAAATGCTTAGTTTTTCTTCCCTGCTGCTGGCGTCCATGGCTCTGAATTTAACAGATTATCAAGTTCAGGGCGATAAGAGGACTTGGGACAAGAATTTTGGTGGTACCCAATTAAATACTGTTTATCAATTAATGCTAGTGATTTTCTGGAAATTACCGTGCTTTTTGCAAAATTTTATATAACATACTACGTCTATAGTTTATCCATACTTGTGACCTTCTTGCAGTAAATTGGTTTCTCGTTTGAATACCTGATGTACACTTTTCAAAATATATTCAAGTCGTTCAGTATTGAGGGCCTTAAAATCAACTTAAGTGAAAGGAACCGTACAATCACACTTGTATAATATAAGAACATGGATCAAATCTCATCAAAATCTGTCAAAGAACCGCAGTTACACGTAAATGCTAATTTATTCAGTAAGTAACACGACCCTTAGAAATGAAGAAACGACACCGTAATAAAACAAAATCTTGACAAAATTTTGTATTGGTCTGTGAAACCCAGTTTGATTAACTTAGGCAAGGCAGTGTTAGCGCTGATACGTGGAGACAAACAGATGGACGTGATGAAACTAATAGGTAGGTCTGAACGCGCCTAAGGTGTATGATCATCATTCAATGCTTATTACACTACATTCTGCGGCACATATAAAGGATGTTAAATGTTAATTTTCATCGGTGTGCAGGTTGAAAATGTTATAGATAATGTCAAAAATGTGCTGAAACAAAGAATACTGTAACAGTGCATGCCACTGACGTGAAATCATATGCTTTGTTTGAAGTCAGTTTTCTCAGACCACATGGCTAATAATTTGAAATGAAGGGGAATGCATCGTTCTTTGGCCAAACAGGATAAATTATAACTTTAACTATTTCTAGGTGAATATATTACTAGTCCTTCGCCATCGCTATTGAGTGTTCAGCTGTTCAAGAAGTTCTATATCGAACATGAAGGATCCTTATTAATCGCTATTGAGTGTTCAGCTGTTCAGAAAGTTCTATATCTTTATAGAACCTGAAGGATCCTTATTCATCGCTGTTGAGTGCAGCTGTTCAAGAAGTTCTATATCTTTATAGAACCTGAAGGATCCTTATTCATCGCTATTGAGTGCAGCTGTTCAAGAAGTTGTATATCTTTATAGAATCTGAAGGATCCTTATTCATCGCTGTTGAGTGTTCAGCTGTTCAAGAAGTTCTATATCTTTATGGAACCTGAAGGATCCTTATTCATCGCCAAATCCCTCCATTACGTTCTACAAAAAGTCCAGCAATATTAAATTAATTCTGGCATGAAACATATCACATGTGCAGTGATGGTGACTCAGTTGCCTTCCATTTACACGACAGGTCCACTTCCGTAATATCCCGCACTATGGTGAGGCCAGATCTTTAAGGTAAACACAGAATTGAGTATAAAAAGTAAAGTTGTCGCTGTGTTGAATTAATTACGCACTATGCAATTAAGACACGTGGGAGAGTGGATGTATAGAGCCACGTTTTCTTGACCTCGGCACTAGTTGTAGGTGAGTGTTCAGCTTCAAGCCCCGGCCACTTAACCCCCGGGGAAAGAGCCCCAGTGTCAGTCTGGACACTGGAGTAGAGAAAATTTTTGTCCCTGCTGTGAATTAAGCACTGACCATCCAGCCAGTAGCCTGTCACTATACCGACTGAGGCATCCCAACTCTCTAATTATAACAATAACAGGCAACAATGACGACAGTGTTGATGATGTTGATGAGGATGATACAGTGTAGTTTGAATACTTAGCTATGGAAGCGACCAAGTAACTAACTCTGTGGAGCTGGCCCATTCTTTACAAGCCAGCAGTTGCTCAGCCACTCAATTCCCAGAATTTTATCAAATTCATGGCATCACGTACCTTCATACTGAGGCACCCAGAGTCAAAAGCATTTCACATACAAAGGAGTTGATAAACACCCAGGTGATATTGCAGGGTTATAATTTGAACATGGAACCCAATCCTGTGTATAGAGCCAAGATAGCTCAGTCGGTATAGTCACTGGCTAAGGGCTGGACAACCAAGGAATCGGAGTTTGAGTCCTGGTGGGGGTAAGAATTTTAACTTCTCTGTGTCATGCATACCGGCTCTGTGGTCCACCCAGCCTCCTATACAATGGGTACCGAGGGCTCTTTCCCAGGGGTAAGCAGCTGGGGCATGGAGATGACCACTCACTTCCATCAAGTGCCAAAGTCAAGAATGGTGGAGTTATACCTCCACTGCCCCGTATACTTTCATGGTACAGTGCTTAATCAGTTAAGCATAGAGACAGCTTTACCTTATACATGATTCTGCTGGTTTGAAGACACTCCAGGCATTTAATTTCCTCTAAACTAGCTTGTGTCTCTTCTGTTGGCATTGTTTCCACTAAGGGGTGGGTTTATGGATGATAAGCCTCCAATTATGTTCGCCTACCCACAATTTTTAACGTTGCATCTCTGTCCATATTGTTCCTCTATTTGTAATATTATCACTTGGGTAAGCCACCTCAGTCTGGTCTCCTGAGACTCTAGTGTAGTTTTCATTAAGTGGTTAGATGATGCATGATAAACATCCAAATATACCTGCACTCCCACAGTTTTTCATCTTGAGTCCACACGTTGATCCTACTGGTTACACGTATATCATCCATCATTCAAGTGGGTAAGTCATCTTGATTTGAGCTGTCCTTTGGATCTTTTACCTTTTAACATATAATTCCAAATCCCTACCATGTCGTCTTATTACATCCACTGTTTCAATATGGCCCAGTCACTGCAACTTTTTCATCCATGAAATGCCAGTTTTTATCCTTGTGTTTCCACAGAGCTTTCTCTGCGACTTCTTTCTTTACAAATTGAACATACATCTCCCCCAAACTCCTTCCCGTGTATTCAGGCAGTAGGGAAGCCCTGTTATGTACTATCTCCAACCCTATCCAACCAATTCAGTTTTGCTGGAGAAATTGTTGCATTTGTAAGTCATTTGCCACAGACAAGGATAAACTGAATCACCAGTCCATGTAAAGCCCATTGATAAGTAATTTCCATTATACAGACAGACCTTTTATATGTGTGTTGTTACATTAGTGCAGTGAAATTTGTCAGAGGTTTTTGATATTTCATCACTATCTCTAACAGAATTGCCCGTATGCCTAGGACTAAAGTCCCCGTTTTGTCACATGCCTCCTCTTCAAAAATCGTCACATAGGACTATCAAACACTTGTGTAAAAGACAAGGCTTAATAAAATATAAAATAGAATGAAAGAAAAATATGAGAACTTCACAAAGCTTCAAATCTACAAATTCGATCTCATACAGCGTTTACAACAAGCATATACAGTATTCCTCCATGACAGTGTTGCTAAGCACCAAATTTCTGTCCCCCATTCATGCCTGTCTTTATTCGCTGCACCCTCCTATACAAGTTATCAAAAAAATAATAAAAATGACTACAATGAACTATTTATTTCGAAGTTGGAGCCCTTATTTACAATTAATTTAAATACTAGTTGCTATTATGTTATGAAGATCATTGAAATGGTCAAATAACTCATTTAAATACTGAAAAACAATTGAAAATTTTAATGATTAAAAAGGCAGTAAGCAAATATTATTTTTTTATGTATGTTGTAAACTCCAAATATAGTAAATAGAAAGCTTTAGTGATCGTTATTAAACATACACACACACACGCACATATATTTTTTCCACGACTTCTCGCTCAACCCTAGGGTCCCAGGGAACCCCCAATTGAGAAAGGTTGCTGTAATAGAAAACTGTTTTTAGAATCAAGGCAGGTAGATGCAAGGAACAAATCACCATTTAAAGGCTTAATATACTATTTCTAGCTATGGAATGTTTATTGGCTCTAAGAATATTTCCTGCCAACAACTTGGAAGTGTTTCATAAATATTCAGAATTCCATGCAGTCAGTACAGGACACAAGCATGAACCAGCTGCAGATGTTACAGTCTACCAAAAGGGAGTATAGCATGAGAGAACAAAACTTTATACCCCATTTTGCACCAAGAATTAAATTTCCCCACAGTAAGCAATTCAAAATATCACTAAAGACAGTTCTTGTGACTCAGAACTTCTGCTTTGCAGATTAAATCCTATTTCGAGCAAGTGCAACTTCACCAGTCATTGGTCAGATTACCACATAGACAACATGCTTCAGCCACATAGTGATTAAACTAGTGCAGCAAGACACTAAAATACAATTACTAATAAGTTTTTGACTGTATGTAAACATGTGCCTCATTGCAACAAATTTCTGTACCTATATTTGCATATGTGGACTGGATCCAAGTGTGTAATTTCCCATACTGCTAAGAAATGTTAGGCTAACTGCAGCGCATAAACTTATATGTACTTGCTGTCTCTGAAAATACAGCAAAATTGCCATGCAGTTACTCATAGTGCGGCTGTGTGATCGAATCTGTTGCGTTTCCAAATGTGCTGTACTCTGACATAGCACCAAACCCTTTGTCTAGAGCTGGTGGGATACAGATGTGTCTGCCTGTCTATCTCACAGGCAAGGATGATTTTCAGAAACTTGGACTCAACTCATTGTGTCTTGTCTTGTCTTGTCAGTTCATTGTAAACCTGACTGCCTGTGCAAGGAGATCTGATGTTTTCAAGGACCCAAACAAAATTCTCTCACAGCAGTCTGTGTTCACTAGCTTTAGCTTCAGAATTAATCACAGAGAGACAGCAGAATGTTATGGGAATACAGGAAAAGTATTAGAATTTAAGAGAAGAGGTATCATGTTGTGATAAAATAACAAGTATGCAGATATTTTTAATAGTTATATGGGGATAATCTGAAAAATATAAGATGTGAAACCAGCAGGCATTTCTGGAATAAAAAGAGGGAATATCCGAAAGACAAAATTGATGAGCTTGCAACGAACAGTAACTCACTCACTCACTCACTCATGGAGCTGAGCCTTTCTTGAGAAGCCTCCAATTGTGCAGCTACTCAAGAACTTCCCAGCGTTTTATGGAACCTGAAAGTTCATTACTATGCTCACAAGAGCCCTCCACTTGTCCCTATCCTGAGCCAGACAAATCCAATCCATACCATCCCATCCTATCTCTCTAAGATCCATTTTAATATTGTCCACATATCTACATCTTGGTCTTCCCAGTGATTCGTTTATTTGTTAAGACATGAAAAGTTGACGAAGTTTCTAATTTTGTTCTTGTGCAGTTAATTGAGCAAGAGCCTGGCACATATGAGAAACGCCACCCAGACTATGCCAGGCGGGACAAAGTAGATTTTGCATGGGAAAAAATTTCTCATGAGATGAAGGAATCTGGTATGTGTGTATATATATTATAACCAAAACTTATAATAGGATGAAAATACAGAATATGTCTGCGAAAACAATGTAAACAAATACTATAATATGACCCATGCTTTGTGATAAAAGTCAGCAGTTGGGTTAGTCCTCATCCTTTACATTTATCAGCTGAATTCAATTAATGAAACTCCGCTGAGACAGAATTGCTCCTGCTGGTGTTAAGAAGTAATCAGCCAACTGATTTCGCAGGCGTTGTGCCCTCGAAAATTTTTGCCTTCCATCATCATCGTCGTCGTCGTCGTCGTCGTCGTCGTCATCATCGTCGTCATCATCATCGTCATCATCATCATCATTTAAAACATGATGACTTGATTGACTGATTGCATAATTTTCAGCTCCTTCGCAAAATAGCCCTTCCTGGATTCTGATGAAATTGTGGAGGACAACAGATGCTTTGATGATTGAATTCACAGTTTCTTCTTTGCAGCACATTGGCCCCTCAAATATCTTGAACTTGGCAGTTAGAATACCAAATGCACATTCTACACTTTTTCATGCACAAGAGAGTCTGTAATTAAATATACGTCTTTTGTTAGTCAGCATTCTTCTAGGATAAGGTCTCATTAAATTTATTTTCAATGGCAATGCTTCATCTGCTATGAAATAGTAAGGAAATGTTTCACTGCTCTCTTCCGATGGTAGAGAAGTTGGAAATGGGATGTGCAGTTCTTCCTTCTCCGGCATCTCTCCGAGAGTAGTGGCCCTAAATACAGACCCAGCGCTGTTCTTGCCGAAATCTCTAATATGGACAGTAGTAAATAGGGCATTGGCATCTGCACATGCCAGTAGTATTACTGAAAAATAGCCCTTGTAGTTGTAGTATAGTGATCCGGTTTTAGGAAAGCATTATATGCGGACATGTTTCCCATCTATTGAACCTACACAATTTGGCAAGTTCCAAAGATCAAGGTATCTTTGTGCAGTGCTTTTCCATATTGATTCGTTCGGTGGTGGGATGAACAGGGGTTGCATTATCATCCATATTACAGATGTAGTGTCTGTGATTATGGCAGAAATTGTTCTCTGTTCCCTCATAAACTGAAAACTTAATGCTGAAAACTGCTGCCCATAGCCAAATACCTGAAAACAAAAACAACATGTCAGAACCACAGTTGCATTAATGAAATAGTTGGTGCTTTATTTGTAGTTTGCTTTAAACTGTCTGAATTGTTTCACACTGGATGTTTGTGAGATCCGTTTATCTTTTTTCAGTCGCAGCCTGTAAAGAGGTGTGGAAACATATAAGAACAGTATTCATCCGCCGTTTGCATGATAAGACACCTTCTGGGTCATCTGCTACTAAAAAACATCCATATTACCTTCATGACGCAATGCAATTCATGATTCCTTACATAACGAAAAATAGACACCAGGAAGAGCAATTTGGCAACTCTACACACCGAAGAAGATACATCATTCTATGGAGAAAACGAAGAAGACACTCAGATGAATGAAGCGCTGAATGAAAATGTGCCGGAAAATGTCACACCATCGGAGAGCACCATCGTGATACAAGCTTCTTGACAGAGAAACCAAAACGATTCTAGGCAGCGGTTATTTAGCAAATGACATCAGCTAACCGCCTTGGATCTGGTTGATAAGGGTTTCATGAACTACATGAAGCAACAAACGGTCGAAAACTCCAGACCCAGATGCAGAATTTTTACACAGCCTACTCCCAGACATGAAATCAATGACTGTTAAGCAGAAATGTACATTTAAAACTGGAACTCTGTATTTAATGGATGAGCTGTTAGAGGGTACAGACAGTGACTAGCAGTCTTCCACAGGATTGAGCGAGGCATCCACTTTTTATCTACAACATCTCTTCATGAAGTACAGGATAGCTCCCAGTCAGTGTTAACTTATTTGGAAAAGGAATTGAGGAAATCAGGAAACGTCGACCCTCATTTAAATGGCACAGATGACAAAAATGGATTGTAACAATTAATGTAAAGGAAACATTTCTAGCAGCAGTATTGTAGTTGTTTAGATGTCTACAGAATTTGTATGTTGGTAAAAAGATAAAATTTCCTTACCTCAGAGTAATCAGTAGTCTTTCTTTTGCTGACACAGCTGTACGAAAATTTGTGTTTTGTCTTCGAATTTGAGGTTTGGAAGGTCGCGGATTCAAGTCCTGATGAGGTCATTTGATTTTTTTTCAGTTGACCTGATCCTTCCAGCCACACTAGGCCCTGGGGTTTACACAGCCTCTAACAGAAATGAATACCCGGAATTAATTAAATAATTTTCCTGGGTAGTAAAGCGAGGCCGGCGCGTAAGGCTAAAAACTTTACCGCCATCTTTGAGCCGATTGTCTAGATAGTGTGGGACCCTCAACGTCTCACAACCCTATGGGCCTTCATGGCCTGGTACAGGGATAGCTTTCTTTTTTGTTTTGTTTTACAAGATCCACTAATAAAGAAAACTTTAAGTGCTCATTTTGTAAAATGATTTGAACAGGTCTTGATCCTGATTAAGTTCTTTCGAAACAATATAAGCACCTGAGTTTAAATTGTCGCGAAAGAACGGATGTACCAAAAGTTTCCTCTTCTCCTGTCTTCTCCTCTTAGGCCGTCTCAACTACCATCATATCATTATAGGATCAATATTATTATCTGACATTGCAGACGAGAAGTGCACGAAATTGGCGGGTAGACACACCCGCTTGAGTTGATGTGAGCAACTAAATGAATGTATGTGGGGTAGGCCCTCTCGGCCTTTGCACCGTGACCTACAGTGGTCTATGGCGTCTATGGTGCTTATAATCGAATGCAAGTTTCCTCAGTGTGCGCCTGCTAATCTGGAAACCAGTTGCCTGCTTGAAATCGGCGATTATTCTCGGAAATCGCGATTGCATTGCGGTTGCCAGTTTCCTTGGTGTGCCCCCGGCCTAATAGTTGGAATGTTGTCATTCGTCAGCTGATTAATAACTGATTAGAGCGGTTTCAGATTATGAGAAGTGTACGTTCGAAGTTAACAGTTATATTCCCATTACAATAGTAAGCTGCTCTGTAAATGTGTAATATACTCAGCAGGTCATTAAAGGGAAATATCTTCGTAGTAAATGTACAGAAAATAACACGACCTGGAACCAGAGGGAAGTGTTCCTATTGCAAATCCTTCAGATTTAACAACACAAAGTAAGACATTCGCTAGTGTAGATGAAAACTACAGTTTACAGCAATAAGTCCCGAATCATATTTATAATATGTACATTTGAGACTTGGAATCGTTAGTGGAGCCGTTATACGAGCTATTTCCAAGCTTATCAACCATATCTAAGTATGTGAACATTACCCATTACTATTTTTTATCATTATTGAGCAAGTAAGTATGTTGAAAATATTTTGACGACTTTTTGCAGTTGTTTGTAAAATATATGCAACATTCTGATTTTAAGTTTTCTGTTTTATGTTGGTTCTCAGCTGTGCAGCATGACTCCCAGGTTATGAAGAATGATCATTATTGGTTTGACTGGCAGGATAATTATATATTATTGTACTACACATAAAGTGTTGGTCCGTCTTTAAGAAGGGCGAGAGTTTATGCTCTTGCTAGTATTAGTTTATACTGAGATAAAGTAATATATTACTACATTGTCACATAACCTGGGAAATGTTAGCATAGGAGCGAAAAACAAATGTCAAGGCAGCCCAACAGGGAAATGAATGTGCAGCTAGCTATTTGTCCTTGTCTGAATGAATGCCTTGGCATTCATTCAGTTGCTTCATCAACTATTGCCTCAGGCTAGAGAGCATCAAAATTAAATTGTAGCTGTAATGAGAGGAACCTGCAACATTGTGATTCTGTATCCCATTATATCTGTTCATAATAAATATAGGAAGAATTAAAATAATCACTTATTAAGTTTCTTTTGTTTTGTAAAAAATTAGTGACCAAGATGCACTGTTAGGGAACCAGGCAAGGAGTATTTATACTGACAATGTTTTCGGTTGTCTTAGTTTCCTTAGGCATATGCCAAGATAATAATTAAAAATAAGCCATCAGAAGGTTAGTATCTAGAGTATACCATGACTTCTTCCATAGCTCTTTTTAACAGTGGTCCTACTGTACGTCATTCAGGCTCCTTGATCTCAGTAATTGTAAAGTAACTGAACAACTGTAACAGATAATCAGATTATAATTTTAGTCCTAAATTAGACTTCATTATACACCACATGAAATTAGTGTGTCTCAGTAACTTATCGAATTAAGGTTTGGCCACACAGAGCGCTATGTACGTTATGTTAGCTATATGAACAGAAAAATATCTCCCTTTATTGCCAATGTGATGGGCCACACAGACTTCCGTACGCTATGTTCTCTATGTTAGCTGCGTCGCAGAGTGTACACAGTGCACGTAGCAAACATGGCGTAGCGCTCTGTGTGGCCGAACCTTTACAGGTTCCTTTTGTTGAGAATAATTTTCATTGTAATGTTAGTTTTACATACTTCATTCTGTGACTACCTGCACAGTATATTCTAAATTGTTCTGTTTTTCCTTTGTTACAGCTGTAAATCCAGATTAATTTGTCAAGGTGTTTGTAAAAATTTAATTAAAACAATGACTGCTGTAGAGGGTGTTACTTCAAACCAAGTGTTCCAAGGGCAAGAGGACCGATTCCGTGGCATCACAGTTGATTCATCCAGAGAACCATGTGATGTCAATGCTTTTCCTAAGAAGCTGGAAGGTACAGTTCTGTGCAGATACATTATAACTGTTTAAATGAGCCATATATCTTATACAGAATTGGTCTCCATATCCAAATAAGTTCTGGCAACCAGCAGATTTGGTATTCCTGCTTTCACCACCTCGTTCAACCTAAAGCTCAAAAATGCAAATACTTTTCTTAATACAAATATGGAATTTATGATAATACAGAGTATTAATCAATATTTACCTCATTTACTAGTCTCCACTTTCTCTCCTGTCCTTTCTAATTTATCACCTTTTTGTAAGATTTGAGGTTGCACCTGCTCTGCTGGTTTGCTCGCGGATTTCTTCTTGTCTTCTACCCTGAAGATGGAGGTGATACGTTCCTCCGAAATGTCGGTTAATACAATTTCTATACAGCTCACTACATCCCAGAAGACGGCTTTCTTCATATCACCTTTTTGTTCGGAGGAGCATATCAGTTCCATCTTGTCCTCTGCTTGCCACCTCCTTTCATGCTGGTTTGTATCCCAGAACTCTTCTTTCCAGTCTTATCTTCAGCAGAGTTGTCATTGTTCCATACACTGAAATTCAGTTTAGACTGCATTTTCAGGTACTGGCTTACAGTGATGTAGACGATGATGTTTGATGTATGATACATTTCCTCTGGAGTATAGATATTTAACTCATGTGCACAGAAATTATTTCAGCTGTAAAGGATTTCTGTGAATAAACATTTCTGTCTACTTGAAATTGAAACTGAAATTGGTGTGTGTTCAATTTTCCAGCATCACTGAAACACTGGACTGTGAAGAGTTTCCGTGGCATCTGGTTCAAAGTGACGCTGGAACATGCAGATTGGGTTCCAATTCTTGCAGAGGTGTGCAGTTTGTTTGCAGTTGTCTTTGATAATGAAATAGATTTGATGAAAATGAACTTTTGGGTGTAAGTGCCACAACATGGCACAATTACTTGTTTAATGGGATTTATTCTCCAAAAGTGAAGGTTTTATAACTAGTTGAAAAATTTAATTATCTTATAATAGAATGCAAACTGGAATGGAATAGAAAAGAAATTCTGAGCCACTTGAATCCTGTTCATGCTCTCAAAACCTTTCCCAGTAAAATATTTTTTAATGCTATTTTCAAATCTTTTGCAAATGATCACTGTCTAAGAAATTTCTTTGCCAAAATACAGTCATGAAAACACACATAAAAGCTACATGTTCAGTATTGCAACCTTGATTTAACTGTTTCAGCAGTCTTAAAGAGTGAACTGGCATGGCCCAGTTAGTATAGGTTTAATTCCTGGTGATGACAGAGATTTTATTGTGTCTAGACTTATGAGGCTCACCCAGCCTCCTGTCATATGGATACCAGGGACTCTTTCCTGATGGGTGAAATGCCAGGGTTATGAACTTGACCACTTACCTCCTACTGCTGAGGTTAAGAAAGTATGGATCTATATCTCTTCTCCTTGATACGTCTTTATGGTGCTTATTTAAGTACAGTGATAACAAACAAAACAAACTCCGTGATTTTAGTCAGCAAGTGAACTATACCGACCGAGCAACTGCTGCTGTCGGTGAAGTTCAGTGCCAACTTTTGTGGATAGAGGGTGTTGTGTAGTCAGTGCAACAAATCCCCAGAGCCATTAATTTCAGTTTTCTAGACCAGAGCCACTGTTTCATTGAAATAGCTCCTCAGTTATCCTCATGAGGCTGAGTGGACCACATTCCAGACCCACTACTTCTCAGAAAAAATCTGGTAGCATCGGGAATCGAACCCGGACCTCTGGATCTGTAGCCACGAGTGCTGACTACTAGACCACAGAGGCAGTGATAACTTTACTTTTTACTTCAATAATATGTATGTATGTATGTATGTATGTGAGAGGTGGGCCATAAAAACCGGCCCCCGCACTGCGACCTTCAATGATCTATTGTGCTTTACTTTAATAATATGAGTGAGAAATAGAAATCATGTTTCTTGCAATGTATTCAATTCCTCACCTACTTTTTGTCTCTTGCGTTCATCTGTCTCCTTTAGCACTTTCTTTTCATATACTTGTAATTTATGTATGTCTGCACTTTACAGCCATATAAAGTAAGTAGATGGATGTCTGTTTTATATACTGTGACTTGAATAAGCAAATACTACAACTTGTTCCTCTTTTTTTATGGCACTTTAGAATGAATTCCAGTTCCATCATGCAAAACCTGGATATGTCATGATGTATCGCTGGCTGCCCACTGCAGAAGAGTGCAACATTCCACCATATGCACACACAATGACTGGTGTCGGTGCAGTTGTGGTGAATGATGCACATGAGATCCTGGTGGTGAAAGAGAAGTTCTTTGCCATACCACATTGGAAATTCCCTGGTGGCTACCTAGAACCTGGTGAGTCACTCTGCCATCTTCTTTTTCATCAAGTAGACATACATTTTTCTAGTTTCTTCTCTCATCATTGACCTTTCAGGACGTAACCTCCTTCTCAATTTAAATTGGACATTTTGTGTAGGGCTTATTTTATCTTCTGTTCTTTGTGAATGTCAGGAACATGGTAGTATAGTTCGTTGAGGCATTATGCTACAAGCTGGAAGGTCATGGGTTTGAGTCCCGATGAGGTGGATTTTTTTTTTTCATTTGACCTCATCCTTCCAGCTGCACTATGGCCCTGGCATCAACTCAGCTTCTAACAGAAATGCGTGTCTGGAATTCTCCTGTGGGATAAAGGGTGGCTGGTGGGTAAGGCTGACAACCTCACTGCAATCTGTGAGCTGATTGTCTAGAAAATGTGGGAGCCTCGACATCTCACAGCCCTATGAGCCTTCATGGCCTGTTACAGGGACAGCTTTACCTTTACCTTTATCTTTGTGAATGTTACATAGCTGCTTTCCTATGTGGCTTCGGTCTTTTTATATTTGGGAAATATATCAGAGCCCTGTCTTATAATCTAAATCCTTACTCTGTTGTGGTGAATCAAATTTTTCGCTCCTTGAAGTGAAACATTGTGTGAAGTGTTGCATGATTTTTTTCAAGGAGGCATGTTAACATCTGAGGCAATGAAGTGAAAGGCAGTAGACTGAAGAATAGGATTCAGTTTCCATAAGTTGTATCATTTCTTTTCCTTTCAGCATTGCTTGGAATTTCTCAGGTTTCGCACCTGGGAAATGAATAGAGTTTAAAGAGTTTCATGTTTAATATATTTTCTCTTCTAAGATATTCCAATTATTTGGTCCATAAATCAACAAATATACATCAATGCAGAAAGACAGCAGTTTCCTCAACCACAACTTTTTAACACCTGATGATGACCACTTTGGTCGAAACATATCATGAAAACTTTTAAAGTGAATATCTTTTATTAAGTTTAAATAAATTGTTGCACATAAGACTGTAGAACTAATTAAAAACACTAATTTTGAATATTGTTTCACCTTGGCAAATATGATAATGCTCAGTTCTATAAGCATCTGTTGGTATTGTTTTGTAAAGGTGAGGATATTGGAGATGCGGCAGTCCGAGAAGTGTTTGAGGAAACCAATGTGAAAACAGAATTTCAGTTTCTCATTTCCTTACGACACACCCATCATGGAATGTTCAAGTGCTCGGACATCTACTTCATTGTGGGTCTGAAACCAATTTCTGAAGAAATAAGTAAATGCAACAGAGAGATAGCAGCTTGTAAATGGATGAAGGTATTGTAGCAGTATGATTAATGTATGTAGGACATTGGTCGCTTTTGAATTAGGCACTGATACTTTTGATGGCCATTCATTTTAGGTCAAAAACAGTGGGCCCTGTCTCCATCTAGGTACTGTTCAGTTGTATTAAGGTAATGTGTTTTCTTCACACTGATTACATAAAAGAAAATCTCATTTTATGAATCAGCACATGACATGAAAATTTACATCTCTGATACCTTTCTGTGATAAGGGGCCAGAGGAGTAAGGGTAATATTAGAGTTGTCTCTCTACTTAATTAAGCACTGTGCCATGAGGATGTATGGGGGAGTGGAGTTATAGCTTCACCACTCTTGGCCTTGACACTAGATGGAGGTGAGTGGTCAGCATCATGCCTGTCACTTTACCCCCCAGGGAAGAAGTCCCTAGTGCCCATTGGATATGGAGATGAGTAGGCTCCAGAGCTGGTCTGAATGCTGTGGAGAAGAGGGAAATCCTTTGCCCTCACCAGGAATCAAACCCTGATTCCTCAGCCATCCAACCCATAGCCTAGTCACTATACTGACTGAGCTACCCAGGCTCCAGGAGGTTGGTGGGGGCTAACCTAAATGATGTCTCAGGTGACCAGAAAGTACATGTTTATGTAAAAATTATATAAGTTGCCCATTGTTATGATTATGTAGGCTACAGTGGTTTGGACATGTAGTTCAGATGGGGCATAGAGAATTTTGGTGGAGAAACCTCTGGGAAGGTGGTCATTTGGGTGGCTGAGGAGATGGAGAACATAACATTGAGACAGATATTACAGAAAGGAGTTGTGAGGATGGGCAGTGGATAGAACTGACTTGGTATTGTGCTCAGTGGTGAGCTTCGGTGTTAGCAGTGTTGAACCTTCATTAGCTAAGTAGGTATATAAATTCTGTCTGAAACATTTTTTCTACTCGTTGGTGTTTCCACCTTATCGTGGTGAGGGGGTTTGAGTATGCCAAGGACCCTAAGAGGTATACCAGCGGTAGCGTAGTTACTGGCAAGGCCTCCCTTGCTGGGCAGGTCAAAGGATAGGCATCAGACGAAGGGAGACACCAAAAACCAAAAACTTATGCCGGAAGCAGCGTCATCAGCAGTGACTTGAAGCACAGAACAAATGATGCTCGAGATGTTTCAAGTTCATATAGCAACAGGCGTGACCAGAGTGTTTTGAATGGCTGTTGTACTGCGATGTGGAAAGCAAATGGAAAAACTACCACAATATCACTTTTCCTGGATAGCCTCTTTCCAAAAGCAGAAGATCGCATTAAGTGGAGGAACTGTTTTGAAAGAGACTGTGGACCTGTTGTCTGACAGATTACTGATGAATGAATGAGTGTATAAAACAATAAATATACTGCTCCGGACTGGTATTTATGAGGTGATGAGTTCAAATCTTTGCCAGGACACTGTCATGACTGAGGTTATTTGTTTTTTTTCCTCAGCCCCTCCAGGCAAATTTCAGGATAGTATGTTGATTGAACCATGTCCACTTCCGTCTAGATCATTACCAATTTGTTCATCTGTCCTGCTATTTAGGAGCTGGGATAGAGCAGTCAGTATAGTGACTGGCTACAGGCTGGACAACCAAGGGGTCAGAGTTCAAGTCCCGGTGGAGGCAAGAATTTTCTCTTCTGCAATTCGTCCAGACTGGCTCTGGGGTCCACCCAACCTCCTATCCAATGTGTACAGGGGGCTCTTTCCCCAGGCATAAAGCAGCATGGGCGTGAAGCTCACCATTCACCTCCAACTAGGGTTGGGGTCAAGAAAATGTGGATCTATGCATCCACTCCCAATACACCTTCATGGTGTAGTGCTTAATTAGATAAGCACAGGGGAAACTTTACCTTTACATCTATCAACCTGCTATTTAAAACTATGTATTTTTGCTGCTGACAGTATTGTAAAATAATTCACAAAAAGATTGAGATTACCTCTTTCTAAGGGGCCCAATTGAGTAGGTGTCTTCTTCCCCGTTCACCTGAGGACAGAAAGAGATCCAGTTTCTGAAACGTGTTTTCTATTCTCTAGAATACCAGACGACGAAAAAATGTCCGAAAACCCAGTAACTCTGTGAAATATAAAAGTTTGTTTTGTTCAGCTGAAGTACTGGCTGTAAATGACCAGTAATTTCTAAATTGATATTTGATTGCCAAATTTTGGGAAGAATCTCCCATAAAAAATGTTATCAAAATCCAGAATGGGTAAGGAGTTAGGAAGATTCTGCAAGGGGTGTCTGAAACAACTTTTAGTGAAAAATGCCTAATATTTTATAATTATAACAAGTAATTCCCAAGGAAGAGAATGCTTAGCTGTGGTTGTTTTTATATTTGATGTCTGAAAATAGGGAATTTAAATCTAGAGCTACTATGGCATGGGTTTTAATTAGGCAGTAATGGTATTTATGTTATAAAAATGTCATATTAGGCCTGCATGACTGGCACATAGGTTGTTAGAGTGGTGTGATATAAGGATGAAGGTTAATGCACTTCAGGATCTAAACCTACTGTAAAATAATATTCCATCGAGTTGCTACTACATGACTTATGCAGTTGAGAATGTGTTATTAAGTAAACTGAGAACCATTAAAACATACTGATTAATGTTGCAAGTCTTCAGTGAATAGTTTCTCTTTTATAGAGGCTGTAATAGTCTCTCATATTACAATTTCCAGAAATGTTTTTTTTTATTGCTAGTGGGGTGGGACTAAGTAAGTCCCTTGTACTGGGGCCACTTATGGCCTATTGTACCAGCCCCAGATGATAGGTGAGGGTGATTGTGGAGCAGTTGGTGGAATAAAGATTGGCAGGGGAAACCGAAGTACTTGGAGAAAACCTGCCCCAGTGCCAATTTGTCCACCACAAATCCCACTTGACCGGACCCGGGATCGAACCCAGGCTGCTGCGGTGGAAAGCCAGTGACTAACTGCTTGAGCTATGGCATGGCCTCCAGAAATGTTGCTCTCTTAAATTTCATCACATTCATGTACAGGCCTGACCCGAAGTTTAGCACATCTACTTCTTCTGCTAGTGAAGTGTTGAGATATTCTTGGGGATATCCTCAATAAAAAATGTACATTATGAGCTTTTAATTTGTTGATTCACTAAAACTGAAAAATACTGTTTTTTTTGTAATGTGACACCATTGTAGTTTGGTAGACACTTAAGATAGAAGATGGAGCCTGTATACAAAAAACAAACTCCATGGCCTGAAGTCCGTAAGCGAGCTATACTGACCGAGCGACCGCCGCTTGTCAGCGAAGTTAGTGCCAACTTTAGTGGACAGAGGGTGTTGTGTGGTCAGTGCAACAGATCCCCACGGCCGTTAATCTCGGTTTTCTAGACCGGAGCCCCTATTTCCTTGAAATAGCCCCTCAGTTATCCTCACGAGGCAGAGTGGATCCCGTTCCAGACCCACTACTAGTCAGAAAATCTGGTAGCTCCGGTAATCGAACCTGGGACCTCTGGATCTGTAGCCAGGAACTCTTTGTGCAAAACATCAATAAATATCTACCAGGCTATAGAGCATCAGATCCCAGAAGACAGGAATCTTTTTAGTCACTTCTGTGCGAATCTCAAATCTTACATTGATTTGTTAATGATTTATTAACATTTTTGTCTATGATGGTTAAAGGTATGGGAATGCGGGTCTTTATTTACCAGTGGGTAATTCATTCAGAATCTATAGTAAAATACAAGCATACTGTTATATGCTACAGCGCTCATGTTCATGATTTCAGATTGAAGATTTCTTACAACATTCAAATGTTACTGATGCCAGTCGTTTCTTTTTGAGGAAATACCTAGAATACCAGAAAAATAAATCATCTATTGTGTGTGCAAAAAGTATTCATCCCTTATTAAACAAACCCCAGTGTGTATACAGCATTGACTTCAACCCAGATACAACTTCGAAAGGAAGAAGCAACTTGTAGGAAGATATCAACATGGTGCTTGCAAGTCCCTGGGGTCTTGATTTAAGAACTGACCTGTAAGCTGATCAGAATATCCTTCAAGCAGTGTGAAACGAATGCTGAGAAACTGTACCAAAATCTATTATGTGTGGATGCAATAACAAGTGAATTTCAAATAATGATGGATTTGGCCCTAATGAAACTAATTGGACTGTCAAATTATCTTCAGGTTACAGTATTGAAGTGCATGTATATTAACTGCTCACGATCAGGGGGTGCAGTAAGAAATAACAGTAAATCTGAACTTTGCAAGTAATTACAGATCTATATACAACTATTTTTATATTTTAAATGGGAGGTTTATAATCCATGTATTGTTTATTATACATATGAATATAATCGTGACTGAGTTGTGCATCTATTTATTTATGATGTATTTAATAATGCCTTCGGTAGCATAAAATGTTGGGATGATTAGTGAATAATGAGTGGGCGAGTTTTGTGAAATGATTGCTTTGCTAATGAAAAAGATTCTGATTATAATGGATTTATTAAATTGTCTTAATAATTTTGAAAATAACACACAACTTTACAACAATACTGGAAATAAAACATATAATTTTACCTGTTGTTTGTATGGGTGTGAAACTTGGTCTGTCACATTAAGAGAGGAACACAGATTGAGAACTTACGAGACTGAAGTGTTGCGGAAAATATTTGGACATAAGAGGAAGGAAGGAAGGAAGGAGGAGTAGAATGCTAAAGGAAACTACATAATGAGGATCTTCATCATTTTTACTGTGTACCACATATTGTCAGGGCTTTAAAATTGAAGAGAATGAGATGGCTGATGCATGTCTCACACATGGATGGGACCTGTCCATAGGCGGTAGAATAGTATTAACAGTGATCACAAAGAAGTATGATAAGAAGATATAGAGTGAATTCATGTGGCTGAGAGAAGAAACCAGTGGCAGTTTCTTGTGAATACAGTAATGACTCATTGAGTTTCATAGGAGGTAGGGAATTTTTTTACTAGCTGAGTAACTATTAGTTTCTGAAAAAGAACTTTGCTCCATTTAGACATAATAGCTGGAAACATTCTACCTTTAAGCGATCCTCATGTCTTCAATTTATCTTTTCTGTTTTTAGTAAGTTCAAGGGAAGGCTTTATAGAATTATACTATTTACACAGTTGTCTATTGTTTAGATAGTGAAAGTGTTATAAAATAAAAAAGAAAAGAGGACAGAAGCTGGGATCACTCATTTGGTATAGCAGTGGGCTAAGGGCTGGATGCCTGGGGTTCAATTCCTGGCAGGGGCAAGAGATTTTTCTTTACTTCGAAGCATCCAGACCAGCTCTGGGTGCCACCCTGCTTCGTACCCAATTGATACCAGGGGCTCTTTCTTCAGGGATAAATGGCTAGGGCGTGAATCTGACCCCTCACCTCCATTTAGTGCCAAGGGCAAGAATGGTTGAACTATATCTCCACTCCCACATACATCTTCATAGTGTGGTGCTTAATTACATAATTAATTAAGCAGAAGGACAACTTTACCTTACCTTAAGTGTCATAAAATAACCTAGAAAAATTAGCAGTTTTAACAAAATTACAATTAACATATTAATTTCACTTCAACATTATATACTTTGTTGCATCCTGGCACTGGTTCAGTCTAAGACATTTTCAAAGTGTAAAGTAATTCTTGTTTCTTTGAGTTTTTTCATAAATAACTAGGGATGTCATATCGCCTCTTTTATAAAGGATCTGTGACTGTCCTGCTACTTTTAAATAGAGCTGAAGCCATCCTGAATGAATTTCAGTTCAGTACTGTGTACTCATATACAAAATGCATTATCACTCACTCATGGAGCTGAGCATTTCTTGAGAAGCTGCCAACTGTGCAGCTATTCAAGAACTTCTGATTTATGGAACATGAAGGTTCATTATCCAATATATATTCTGCTATTCTTCTTTCACTGTTTTCAGGTTGAAGATTTTTTACGTCATCCAAATGTTCATCAAACAAATCGATTTTTTGTGAGGAAGTACTTAGAATATCTAAAAAACAGAGTAACTGTTGAATGTGTGAAAGACATTCATCCATTGCTACAAAAACCCCAGTGTGTATACAGCATTGACTTCAATCCAGATGCAGTTTCCAGTGAAGAATTATACAGGAAGCCTCATGAGACATCATGCTGTAGAATGGAGGGCTACATGGTACCTTAAAGTAACACTGTAGAGAGTGGTTTTTCTTAAAGCATTGTTTTCTGTTTGGGATATCATGGAATTTTAGGTTTATGGTTGCATCTCTTGTGGATTCCAAGAAATCTGTAGATCTTTACTAGTGTTGAACGCTTCAGTCTGGCTAATAGTGTGCTATATCAGTAAGACTCGAAGAATATAAAAACATATTTTTCCTCATCTCCACATCATAGAACCTTTGTTCTACTGAGAATTGGCTGTGTGCACTATGTAGCATATACACTGCAATGATGACTTTGTATGCACCAGGCCAAGGAAGCAGGTAAGTTCACCTCTTGAATGTAGGTCCCAAAACTGTGCTTTCAGACATGCATTGCCATGAAAATGAGAGTAAGCTATGTGTACTGTGTAGCTAATACACTGCAGCATTATCTTTGTTGGAGTATACAGCAGGACCTGGAGGTGGATAGATTTGGCACTTGACTAGATGCCCCAAAATTGTGTTCTCACACATGCATTGGCATGAAAAAGAAAGTGAAAGAAAATACAGGTCCATTAGTACTATAAGGTTATGTAGTTGTCTTTCTGCATGACCTGATGTGTGTATACCAGAATATGCTATTGATATACACTGTATATGTGGCCGCACAATAGCTCAAGCGGTTAGTCACTGGCTTCCCACCACGGTGGCCCAGGTTCGATCCTGGATCTGGTCAAGTGTGATTTGTGGTGGACAAAGTGGCGTTGGGGCAGGTTTTCTCCGAGTACTTTGGATTCCCCTGCCAATCTTCATTCCACCAAATTCTCCATCATCATAATCACCCGGGGCAGGCTACAATAGGCCAATCAGTGGCCGCCATGCCGGTTGGACCCAGTTGAACTCCACCCCTCACTAAGCGAACTTTTAATTACACTGTATAAGTTTGTGCCACTACATCCAGAGTGGCTGATGTACCTACTCTCAGGCAAAGCGGCCAGAGCAAGAAGCTGACCATTCACTTTCACCATTTTCTGACCCCTTGTATGCATGGAGCTTTACTTCCACCTTGATATGCCTTTATGGCATGAATGGTACTTAGGCATAAGGGAAACTACTGTTATCTTTATAGTAATTTGCCCAAAACCTAGGAAATATTTTTAACAATCAAGTTCCTTCCGTCAAATGTGACACTTTTATAAGTTTTCCACACAAGCATCGCAACACACAGACAAGCAACATCAACAACCGACAGACAACACACGTCAACAACATCCCGAAGAAAAAAGACTGGGCCAAGCGGGAAAGAATTCTAGGAATTTTAAGAATTCTTACTTCAAATAACGAAACATAATTTTTACAGAATTAACGACGAATTAAATAAGAAAGCTACCGTGGTGTGTGGAAAACCTTTAGTGAACCGACACTCTCGGCAATTTTAACTATTGTAATTATTTTAATTAACTGGAACGTGGCTATTTTTAACAAAGTGAAGTTTTGTGTGTTGGTGATTTCTTTTTCTACTATAAATGCCTCTGATGATGGCTCCGTGGTGAGCCGAAACATGTAAGGCAGGTGGTGACGAGGTGGAAAACTTATAAAAGTGTCACATTTGACGGAAGGAACTTGATTGTTAATTTGTTAGTGTGACGGACCAGAATGAAAGACCTTAAAAATATTTTTAATCTTTACATGAAAAACTACAATAGCAGTTTACTGCTATTATTTTACTCTAAAATTAAAAATGTTTTCTGCAAGGGCAAAAGGAGGACAGATGGGGGATCCACAGAACTCTACACATTATTACAGGATTCTTCAACAAAGAAACATACAACTGCTTTAAAAATGTCAGAGGTAGATTCTAAGGGGTTCTAACTATGGTGGATGACATAGAATTACTGGGTTTTTGGATTCTAAGGGGCCCAACTGAGTAGGTGTCTTCCTTTCTCACCTAAAGACAGAAACAGATCCAATTGCCTAAACATCGTGTCCTCTATTACCTAGAATTCTGGACGATGGAAAAAGTCCAAAAACCCAGTAATTCTGAATGTCAGAGGTGTTATAAACATTTCATTTCCTTAATTTGTTAAGTTTCGTTTTAGAGTTTCTTAAATAGTTCTATAAGGAAGCATTCACATTGCGCCATTTATATACTGTATGCATTGCTGGAACATCATCTGTAAAATCCAGATCCCTTCTTCCATGTGATTTTCATATCTTTTATGTTTTAAAAAAATCAGGCAACATCAATTTCATTCAGGTAATGAAATGATTTCAAACTGTGGACCTCTGTGAAAAAAGGTATCCTAGTGCTTGGAAACTCAGTGGGATGCATGTTTTAATGATTGCAATGTGTCTGGCAAATAATGTCCAATAATCACTATCTGGAAGATTTGTACTGAACCTCTTATTTGTGTGTGTATGCAACACATGTATATTTCTACTACTAATGTGTAAAGTCATATAAAATTTGAGAGTTTAACCCAGAGGGATACACAGGCTACTTTCATACAACATAATAAAATGGTCAGTGAAGAAACCACGAAAAATACAATATCAAATAAAATAAAATACCAAATATATATTTGTGAACATTCACAAAATTGTTGTTTCTTGTACCTCCATCTTTCATATATGTTGTATATGTTTAAAAAAATTAGGATGGATCTAACTTGTCAGCTATAATTACTACCTAATTAACATCATGAAACAAAGTCCTTTTTGAGAAGGTGATAGTCATGCAGCTGATCTAGAAATTCTCCACCTTTTGTGGAACCCAGCGTTCATTACTTTCTTCATAAGAGCCTGACCCTGGACCATACCCTGCAGCTAGATGAATCCAGTTCATATTGTTACATTGTTTCCATAAGGTCTCTCTTAATATTATCATCCCAGCTATATCTGCATTTACCAAGTGGCCTCTTCCCTTAACATTTTCTGACTAAATTTTTTTTATATATTTCTCATCTCCTATACATGCTATTTGCCCTGCCTATCTCATCCTTCTCATTATGCAGTTTTATCCAGAACTCTTAGTGTAAATCATCCATTTTATTCTTTAAGAGTCAAGTCTCTCATGTTTTGTTAACCTCTACTTCTATTTACTTTTGAACACAGTAAAAGTAAACAAAGGAAAGCTGTCCCTGTAACAGGCCGTGAAGGCCCATAGGGTTGTGAGACGTTAAGGGTCCCACATTACCTTGACAATCGGCTCAAAAATGGCGGTAAGGTTGTCAGCCTTACACGCCAGCCGCACTTTACTCCCCAGGAAAATTAGTTAATTAATTCCTGGTACTCATTTCTGTTAAGAGGCTGAGTAAACCCCAGGGCCCAGTGTGGCCAGAAGGATTAGGTCAACTGAAAAAATCCATTGACCTCATCGGGACTTCAACCCGCGACCTTCCAGCTTGTAGCATAGTACCTTAACCACTACGCTACCGCATACCCCTACTTTTGAACACAGTACTGTACTTATTTGCCTTAATGTTTTACTACTCTGCCATTTCAGTTTATTGGGCCTTATGTGGTAAAGTATATGTCCTACAGTCAGAAATCTAATGGGATGTCTGTTATTCATGTAGGCATCAAATAGCTTGTCACTCCATAGTGTTCTGCTCAGTTTGTACTTAATGTTTCAATTGTTTTACCATTCAGCAGATTCTTTTGTATTTTTCACTGATTTAAAAAAAGATTTTTCTGCTCAAATAGCTTGAGTACTTTTTCCACACTCAGTATCCTCGAATGTTTTGTCGCACATACGCAGTAATTCTACTGAGATGACAAAGCCAGCAAGTTCCTCTAGTAGGAAAATAACTATGGCCTGTAGTCCGCAAGCGAACTATACCAACCAAGCGACCGCCACTTGTCAGCAAAGTCAGTGCCAACTTTAGCAGATAGAGGGTGTCCCGTGGTCAGCGCTATGGATCCCGCATGACCGTTAATCTCGGTTTTGTAGACTGAAATTCCTCTAGTACACTGGTAAAAATTGTATTCCAGATATTAAAAGAAAAAAATGTTCTTGATATTTACAAAGTAAAATCTTCTATTCCACAGTAGTTGTAGATTATACATATAACATGTTTTTACAGTAGATCAATGTGGTTGCGGTGCAAGGGCCAAGAAGGCCCACCCCTTATACAGTCAAAGGTTATACTGCCAAAAGAAGTTCATGAAAATTAGTGTGAATGAAATACGAGTAGGTAAAGCAGGATTTTTACATTTAAAAAGCTAAGGATTGCTCTTCTGCTGTTATATGTGTTAACATATATGGCAGCAGTTGAAGATATGCTTCAGTCAACATTACAGTGTCCACCTTTGTCAAATAAGTTTTGTCTACAATTTCTGCTTACTGCATATTATTATTGTTAAGTTCAGTATCTCAGTGTAAATGTAACTGCTTTTCCAAGACTCATCAAGTTAGTGACGCTAGGTAGTTTTGATGAAGTTTGTGTTTAACAATTTCCTGATAAGACTTCAATGGGCTTTGTGCTAGTTGAATAATAATGGAAATACAGACTACAACACACCTTCATCTTCAGGGTCAAAGAACAAGCCAAGAAAGAAACCAACATGAAGTAGGTTGCAAGCGGAGCAGTCCACTTGTGGAAAGCTTGGGATTATATAGCAAAAAGGTGGGAAATGCAAGACAAGTCATCAGTACCCATTGACTCTCTCAGAGAACACAGTGAACCAATAGGAGACAAAGACACTAACATTGGCCCTGTGAAGGACTGCTGTGCACATGTGGGAACATAGGGAGGCAAATTGTAAGAATGCAGTGGGGGTTAAAAAGAGGCCAGAATAAGAAGAAAATGCTTAACACCGATGGATGTCACAGACCAGCAGTTAAGAATCACTGTAGATGACAGAATGACATCACAGGCTGATTACTAAAACTCTGATCACTCACAGCATGAGTTACATTACCTCAATTATACATGTAATGTACTTATGTATAAGCTCTTGTTGAAATTCAAATGCTATTCATTCATCAGTAATCTGTCAGACGACAGGTCCACAGTCTCTTCCAAAACAGTTCCTCCACATAATGCGATCTTCTGTTTTTGGAAAGAGACTATCCAGGAAAAGTGATAATGTGGTAGTTTTTCCATTTGCTTTCCACATTGCAAACCACTCTGTCACATCTGTTGCTATACGAACTTGAACCATCTCGAGCATCATTTGCTCTGTGCTTCAAGTCACTGCTGATGATGCTGCTTCCGGCATCAGTTTTTGGTTTTTGGTGTCTCTTCGTCTGATGCCTACCCTTTGACCCGTCCAGCAAGGGAGGCCTTGCCAGTAGCTACCCTACCACTGGTATAGCTCTCAGGGTCCTTGGCATACTCAAACCCCCTCATCATGATAAGGTGGAGACACCGACTTGACCAATTTCCAAGTGGCAGTGGTCACAGCTTGACACATTCAGTCTACCGGGAGGCATGGTTCTCAGACTGGCAGCACCAAAGAAACCTAATTTCTTCCAGTATCCCTAGTAAAGCAAAGATAATGTTAGATTTGAGGCTTTCACGGCGGTGACTATGACCACATATACACGGTGCCAAATCCCAGAAGACTGCTTTCTTCAAAGATAATGTTATGGGTCTTGTTAGCCTGTTTTTCTGTTATGGAAATATAAGTAGGCATATGAGACTGCGATGCTGCATTTCTGTCCTGTTCAAATTTCTTATCCCCCTGACAAATTTTCATGAAATTAGCAATAATAATAACCACTGGAGGCCATTCTGACTGAACTTTTTTTATTTCCTATAGTTGATGTAACAACATAACAGTCCTACAAACCTTTATTTTTTTTTATTTTCTGTTTATCCATACTGGTACAACCATTGGATACAGAAAATTAAAAAAAAAAAATGAATACAAGACAGTACAATAATAATGATGCAATCATTAAAAGATTTTGTCAAAATAATATAGAACACTGTAAGTATTGATACAATGATGTTACAATTACCATCAGAAATAATTATCTACTTTTATACATAAAATATTCACCCACAGTATAAAAAGAATGCTCGTGCAAAAATTTTTAATGCTTTTTTAATATCACATGCCAAGTCCTTAATATCAGCTGGGAGATGGTTATATATCTTGACGCCTGCGTAGGCGGGACCTTGGTTGGAAGTGACACTAGCACCAAATTACTCATAATATAGAAGTCTGAAATGATGTATGAAAAGAAACTTTAAAAAAATACAAAACTTTTATTACTAGTTTGTTCTGTAAAATGTAAAATAATAAATATGTCAGCTGCATGAAGTCTAAATTTAGTTTTTGGGTTGATGGTCATAATCAGTGCAGCCAAGCCCTAGAATTTGGTTTGTAGAGGAGCTTAAGTACCTGCAAACTCTGAAATGCTGTGTATCACGTAGACAATTTCAAACACGGCAATTCTGCCGAACTTTAAGGTTATGGCCAACAAATTTAATGAAGATAAAATCTACACGTTATATATTTTTTCAAAAATTAAAACAAATAACAATTATAACAATGTATGACACAAACTCCACCCTAAGTGCAACAATTTATTGTAGTTTTTTGTCTTCTTTTCTTCTACACTACATGTTTCGCCCGTAAATGGCCATCATGTGTATTAAAATTTAATTTTTTTTTTTTTTAATTTAAATTGAAGATTTTAAAAATACCAAAATTCAAAAATCAAATTGATGTCTGTAAATAAACAAAGATTTTATACATATCTAACAAATATCAGCAAGGGGATTCTGATATATCGGGACCTATTAACAATGGAGAAATGAACAATTAAGAAAGCTGGTGTTTTTAAATTTTAAAATACGTGCAGTGTAACAGCTACGTGAGAGAAATACACCTGATGATGCCCATTTATGGCCGAAACAGGTAGTGTAGAAGAAAAGACAAAAAACTACAATAAATTGTTGCACTTAGGATGGAGTTTGTGTCATACATTGTGTAGAGTGTAACAGGATGCTTAAATATAATATTGTAAACAATTATAACACCAATAACAACATGTCATGTCAGATTTTTGCAAGGTGATGATAATGGCTGACATTTTCTCTCCATTGACCATTATGGTTCATACAAAATATTTTTTATGGGAGGTATGTGGTAAAGATTTTGTACACACTTAGTTAGATTTTTATAAAATGCAACTTCTCAGAGTGCTTTCATGTTATAATTCTTGAGGTTAAATATAGTAGGCAGAATTTTGTGTTTTTTTATCTGTATATAAACAAGCAAATTAAATTTGTCCAGACAGTTGTGGCAAATGTCCTCAGAGCCACTGTAAGTTATTAGCTACGGTAAATATTTTTGCTAAATCATCCACACACATTAGAAATGGATACCTATTGGTTGTATATATTTGTACCTGCTGTTGACTGAAATGGCTGAATGACTGGTAGGTTCCATGACCCTGTGAAATAGTATCAAACTCAAATGATCAGCCTTGTTTAATTTCTGCTAAGAAACGAACCTCAGTTCATTGTCATCCAGCCGACTGTCTAGTCTTTGTAGCGTAATGATTTCATTCTTTGAACAAACAAAAGCCCAGAAACCTTCAGCAAAAATATTTTGAACTTTCCCAAGTTTCTGAATTATTGATTTTGTTCCGNTACATATGTGGGAACTGCCCACATTCAAGCAAGCGTGACAACGCAAGCTTCCTAGCTTCATAGATCCGTTGCCCGTATTGGGCCGAATATTGAGCTCGTCAGATTAATTAAAAGTAGTTGCGATATGCAACCGAATCCAAATAGACACAACCTAGATACAATAGGAATATAATAAAATTAGGTATTTGCCATATATTCATCAAGAGAATAGAAAGTCTTTCAGTTTTCGTTTAAATAAATTAACTAAAATATATAATTTATGTGGCAAATTATTAAAAATGTTTATGGATGTATAATACACTCCCTTTTGTATGAATGGATAGTCTAGCTGATGTGACATGTAGTCTGTTTTATACTCTAGTGTTAATTTTATGTACACTATTATTTGTAGGATAATTATTTTTATTTTCAATTACAAACATGACCATGGCATATATAAACAAACAGGGAACTGTAAGTATCCCTAATTCTCTGAAAACCTCTCTACAAGAACTTCTAGGCCTCATCATTAACATTGCTCTAATTGCTCTTTTCTGAGCCACAAAAACTCTTCATTGATGACGAAGAAGAGCCCCATAAAATAACACCATATTTAAGTTGAGCTTGGCAGTAAGCACAATAAGCCATTTTCAACACTTGCCTACTTACTATAGGCTGTAGTTTTCTAAGTACAAAGTTTGCAACACTCAACTTATTTATCACATCATCAGAGTATTTTTCCCAGCCCTAATGACTGTCCAGGCGCACACCTAGAAACTTAACATTTACAGAAAATTTAAGTGTTTGGTCATTATATTTTATATGAAATGGATAGTCCGTGGCCTTAGGGGTCATAAATTTCATTACATGGTTTTTTTTTTAAATTTGGTATTAATTGGTTAACTTGGAACCATCTATATAAATGTCTCATAACTAAATTTATTTTGTTATTAAGGCTACAAATATCCTGTGAAGAGACAATAAAAGTGCTGTCATCAGCATACAGAACCGTATGTGCCAACCCATTTACAATTCTAGGCAGATCATTAATATATACACTGAACAACAAAGGTCCCAGTAGAGATCCCTGCGGAACTCCATGTTTGCTAGTTTTCCATTTAGAAACATATGTATTTTAGTCTGGAGTCTGTAGAATGATTCTTTGCTTCCTGTTATATAGGTATGTTTCAAGCACTTTTAGTAGAGATTGTGGACTCGAACTACCAACGGATTCCCAACCTCCATATCCTACATATGCAGTAAAGTAATGATTTACTAGATCATCTGGGGGATTATCTGTTGAAGCTTGAGCTGGTGATGGGTACGAGATGGGAACTTTAACGGCCTCAGAATATTATTGTAGGAAGTTTAGTATCGCAGTACAAGCAATCTTTCCAGAAATGTTCAAGTTATTTAGGTTAGGTACTCTTGTGTTGTTTTTAACAGTTTACTGTCCAAGTATAAACACGCCATACTACAATAAATATACACAAATTTCTTCGAATCAGTCACATACACCAAAACGGAGTCTTGTAATGTCACCCCGATCACTACACTTCGTATAAAACTATGTAGCACCTACTACAATACTCTACACGCACAGACACGCACGTAATTCTCATTTTTTTAATTGTAGGAAAAATATTGTAAATACAAAAAATGCCTGTGCTTTTTATCATTCGCTACTGACATCTATACTTCTGCACAGTATATATTTGTAACTAATATCGATACGCTATCGACTTTGTTGGCTCCAAATCATGTGTTAATTATTATTTTTATGGCCATAATTTATGGCGAAGTATTTGTAGCTGCTGTTACGGTCTAGTTGTGCTGCTGAGGCCAAAAAGAATGAATTGTTATTCCATAGATGATACGACTTGTGAGTGACTTATTATTTTTTTGAACACCTTATATGAGTTGAAAAATTCATCGAATATAATTTTTGCAAGGAAGCAATACTAGTAAGTGTACACTTTAATAATTGATTTATTTTTATTTACGCAAGAACCACAAAAAGGAAAGAGCGGTAGAGTTTATAACCCCCGTATTATAGAAGTACAATTGTTAATTTATTTTTAATGAAACATGTAATAAAGGTAGCTGTATTTTAATGTAGGCTAAGACTAAAACAGTACTCTCATCAGCAGGAAGAACCCAGCAAATAAAATATAACAAGGCAGGTAAATAAAGACAATGATGATGGACGATGATATTCAAGCTGTGGATTCTCCAATGACATCAAGCCCCGCAACAATGATGAGTCCGTCAGATGTAATGTCACCAGGATCGGTTCCTGGAGCAGTTGGAAGTCCAGCTGCATCATTTCCTCGACAGCATCTGCAGCAGCAACAATCTCAGTCAGGGCCTCCAGGACCACCAGGCCAATCAAAATATGCACAATTATTGGCAGTAATTGAAGAAATGGGGAAGGATATTAGGCCAACATATGCTGGAAGTAAAAGTTCAGCTGAAAGACTGAAACGTGGAATAGTCCATGCAAGGATTCTGGTGCGAGAATGTCTAATGGAAACAGAACGAAGTGCGAGACAATGACCCTCAAGAAAGCAGGACATTGCATTTGATGCTGTATTGCATAGCCTTCTTGAGGAATATATGCACAATAAAAAATAATATGAACACTCTTGTAATATCCATACATTTAAACAGAGTGTGTAATTTTAAAATTGCAGCCCAAGATTCCTGAATTGTTTATCATCCTTCCGGGCAGTTGATTTTCAAATCAGTTATGTGGATAGTCCATAAGTACTGTGTGAACCACATTTTAGCTTTACCTGATACATAAGTGCAATTGTCAATTCATGAACAATTTTCTTTGAATTTTGAAGTTAATGTGACTATTTTAGTTTTCTGAAAATTCTTGACAATATACAGTGTGAGAATAAGTGGGTATTAAACAGGCTATGTAAGATTTCATAACTTACCTATTATCTTTGTGTCATATTGACAGACAGTATTGTATGCAAAGTCAGCTACAATTATAACTTTACAGTATGGTGACCACAGTTTCCTGCAACTGAATTTGAAATTTAGTTGCAGTTTCTGGATCTGTTGTTATTGGTGTTTGATCTTATTTATGCATCAGGCCATTCTAACTTACATACTGGGCATCATATTGTAAAGGTACACCAATAGTTTTCTGACACGATTCACCAATAATTATGTTCTGTATAGTCAGACTAGTGCAGTTTCTATTTTTATAAACCCTGGGAAATAGTTTTCTGTTGAAAAATTCTGATTTTCTGTGGTATGATGATTGTTGACTGTTGAAAGTCACCAGACGTTCCTGACGAACATGATGCTCACATGTGTTTAGGACCCCTTGGGGCAAATGTTTGAATAACATTTTCCAAAGGTATCAGAGTAAGAAAGAAAGAATATATGATTTTCATCTTTAATTAGTATCATAGGTGTAAATTTTTCCTTTGTTGTACAAGAAGGAGTGCTTGAGACCTAGAAATTTTTATGTCTAGTTGTGTGAAGTCCCAGACATAGGTTTTGTTTAGAATTGTGTTGCCAAGACTTGGCCTGTGTTGGTTAGAAATAAGTAACTGGACTTGTTGGTTACCCACTGTATTGAATTATAGGTAAGACTTGAAAATGATTGCGTTAATCTGACTGCAACTTGAAATTTTTGCAGATTGGTTTTAGTTGCCAATATGAAAATGCATACTATGTTGTGGAACTTGTCCAGTCAGCTGAAATATCTGTTCTGTGTAGTATTTATACATTTATTGTGCTACATATGGCTAAAGAGTAGAAATTCATGGTTTGTATACTTCCAGATAAAATCAACTAGTATTGTACACACAAAGCAAATGAAATGGTTCCAGTCCACTTAAAAAAGTAAGATGGCAGCAGAGCCCAATTCTAGGACTGCTCATATGAAAGGAGTTTCTTGTGTGCCATGTGTATTGTTACTGGTATTTAATATTTTGTGGAACCAAGTGACTATTTTGACGTCCCTACGTCGAAAATCATGCGCTTCGAATGAAGCACAATAGATCACTGTGGTCGTGGTGCAAGGGTCAAGAAGGCCTGCTCCTTATACATTCATTCTTTCATTCATACTGATATTTAATGCAAGAGGCTGTTCAGTATGTAGAATATGTAACCAAATTTTGAATGGCTGAACCTACACGTTCAATGACTGATAAAATAACTGCTAAAATACATTTGCTTTCAGCGTTATTAAGCAGCCCAGAATGGTCTTTAGACTGATTGGCCATTAAATGATTCCCTGCACTTTGTTTATTAGGTTGTGTAAATGTGAAATTTTTTTTGCTTGCTGGATCTGAGAAGGTTCTCACAGCAGTGACTATTAAGAGTGCTGTCTTCCAGGATGTGATGCCATACAGTCTGGTATAAGTTCACTGATGTTTCAGAGAGCCATACTGCCTTCACAGCAGAGCAAGTGACCCACAGAATTAAGTGACAGGCTGTGTTTTCTGTATGCTTGCAGACTATGTGATGGCACATTGCAGAAGACAGTACTCTGGTTGTATTGATTTATAACCTTCATTCATCTGACATGTTTTTAATTCTCTGAACTAATTCTGGTATTGTATTTTTCAAGTTCTTTAATGGAGTGTTACAGAGAAACTTAATGGTGTTGATGTAAGATTCTCTGAAAATATTTTCCTATAATTCTTCTGCATATTTTAGAAACATTAAAGAAATTATTTTGAACTGATTGTAACATATGCATGGGATTTATATGTTGTAACTCTTGGCTTTGAAATATTTGTGACGAGTTTCATTATGTGTACAGTGGGTTACTGAAATGTTATCGCAAAGAAATGCGTGATGTAGGAACTTGGAGAACTACTTATAGGACTGTTAGTAATAGTACTGATCTTAATGTACATACACTTTCTTTAATTACAGTTCCTTAATTGTCCATTTAATTGGAAATCATAACTTCTATCCGCTTTCTAATTTTGTTGTGTTGCTTGTATTCATGGTACTAAAATGCTTCTGTTTCAATATCCTACATTCTTGTCACTGATATTAAGCCTGAAGTGATGGCATAAACTTGTTTTACCTACTACTACCACTCAGTGCTACAGCCCTGGGTGAGCCTTGGCCTCCTCTACAACCAGTCTCCACAACCAGTGCGTGCTGCCATAGGAATGGACCCACGCATGATGACCAGAGGCTGGTTTTTAGGTTTCCGAACAAAATTGTTTTTACAGGATGAGGTTGTTAGCCTCATGCCCAACCCCCAAACTGGAGGACCAGGGTATCTCTCTTAGTTTGGACTCTACCCTTTGACCTTTATGGCATGGGTGACCCTACCACTAGTTAAACTACCACCGGCATAGCTCTCCAGGTCACAGAGTCATGCAAGCTCCACTGCCACAAGGTGGAGACACCTTTGGGGCATAAACTTGTTTTGCCTACTACTACCACTCAGTGCTACAGCCCTGGGTGAGCCTTGGCCTCCTCTACAACCAGTCTCCACAACCAATGCGTGCTGCCATAGGAATGGACTCACGCATGATGACCAGAGGCTGGTTGTTAGGTTTCTGAACAAAATTCTTTTTACAGGATGAGGTTGTTAGCCTCATGCCCAACCCCAAAACTGGAGGACCAGGGTATCTCTCTTAGTTTGGACTCTACCCTTTGACCTTTATGGCATGGGTGACCCTACCACTAGTTAAACTACCGCCAGCATAGCCCTCCAGGTCACAGAGTCATGCAAGCTCCACTGCCACAAGGTGGAGACACCTTTGGGGGATAAACTTGTTGTACTCTTCCTTAATAGGCTTTCTGTTTCTACTCTAAACTCTGCAATTGGTGAAGTGATGAGCACTCCTGTTTTGTGCTTGGGAAGTCTTGGGTACAAATTTCACTACAGAGATCTGCTATTCAGTCAGGTTTTTCATGGTTTTCCTTTGTCTCTTCAGGAAATTATTACGATAGTACACACCTCAAATTAGTCCATGAGAGTCCACAGCTTTTGCAGTTCAGTATTCACTAGGACTGTCATTGTATGCTATGTGATCTGAGCTACTTCAAACAGTGTTAAGTAAACCAAGAATAAATAAATGTTGAGCAGGTTAAATGTGAAGTATCATGTATTTATTGTGAACAGCTCATCCTTTTCACTTTATTAGTGGTTTTGTGCTGTGGTTTCTAAAATTCCAAGGAAGAGTTTTATGTGAGCATTCAGGTATTAGGAAATTATGTAGGATATGAGGTTCTCACAACAGTAGCTATGGCTCTGGTTTGCTACCTACTTTATGGTGGTTTTTTGCTTGGCTTATTCTTCAGCCCTGAAGATGGAGGTGACATGCTCCTCTAAACATTGGTAGACTTCCAGTGGACTACTCAGCATCATATATCAGAAGACAGAACTCTTCATCTGAAAATTATATTTTAAACTGACTGAAGCAATGTGGTTATCGCTCACAGGAAAACCCGAGAAAGAATGGTTGGGTCTGGCTTCGGGATCTATTCTGCACATATTAAAATTGTCCGTTCTTCATGTAATGTGGTGTACAAAAACTACACTCATTCAGGCCTTTGAATGAATTGCAGTGTTACAGTAAGATGATTTTTATTACAAATGTCTAATTTAATGCAGAAGTGGAGATATACTTCATTTAACAGTGGGAATATTAAGTTATCTCTGTATCATCAGATATTATACATATTTTTTTCCTTTAATTGGATTATTAAACAACATTGTACTAATTACAAAGATTATATAATATCAAGAAATTGAGTATGATTATAAAGTGTGGTTAGGCAAGGGTGTTATGGAGGCAGTCATGGCTAATTTTTGAGGTACTATCCCAGTAGTTGCCTCAGAGGACTAAGGAAAACCATTAAAATCTCTCTTCAGGAGAGCTGGTCTCCCATCCAAGAGTTTAACTGGGAACTGCCAGAATACATGGCCTCATTTATAGATATGGGTAAAGTTATCCATGTTATAATTAACTTAAAAGTGTGTATTGTGTCCTGATAAGTAATGGAACTTAAAAAACCTGGATTTTGTTATTAATTCCCTTGCATATGGCTGTAGCCATGGTCATCATGCTGATGATATGAGGCAGCTCACTTGGAGTTATGCTGTGATGTACAAGGTCAGTACAATATGTGTGAATTATAAGTTGGGTGAATTTGGAAATGGCATTCACATAATTTTTTGCGAGTTTCAAGAATCTGATTTGAAAATGTATTGTGTAAAACAGTTACAATATACATACAAGTCAAGAAGTTCAGAAAATGAAATGGAACTTCCAAGATGAATGGTAAACACATAGAATTTCACACTGTGTTATACACCATCGTCAGAATCCTATAGTAACTACATAGAATTTCAATCGATGACAGACCAAAATATAATCTATACAAAAGTAAATTTCTGCTATGATAAAATTTAATAATTCATTTAATTTCTAGAGAATTGTGAATGTTGAACGTACAGTACTGAATGTGGTTTTTCAAGTGACGCTGTGTACAGGCGCCATTGGCTGTGATGCCGAAACATATATTATACATGAGGCTTGCCCCAACTATTTAAACTGCTCAGACCCTGTGGTGTATGCCAGAAACTGTGTGTGCATACAATTTCATGTACTCTATCCCCATGTGCCTCAAATGATTCAGCTCCAAGTAAATATACTGAACAGAATATTCCTTACAGTTCATTTAAAAATGAGACTTACTAAAGAAGCACTATAAAATATAATAGAACCTTAAAGGAACAAGTGTTCAAAGAAGTGTTCGCACGTAACTTTCCTCTTGGTTTGTAGCTGTTGTTGGTGCTTGTCCAAAACGTCATTTAAACAGTAAAATGCAGCAAGATTAACATCTGCAACTCATGTGTGAGAGAGGTATTCAGATTGAATCTCATTTAGATATCCTTATCCAGTTTGCTCATGGGTTTCCATAGATTCTTCAGACTAATACTATGGTGAACAACAACTCCTTTCTTCCACTTTATTTCTGATTTGCCAGTTATGGAATCGTAGTTGGTTGAGACACTATGCTACAAGCTGGAAGGTCGCAGGTTCAAGTCCTGATGAGGTCACTGGATTTTTTCAATTGACCTAATCCTTCTGGCCGTCATATGGCCCTGTGGTTGACTCAGCCTCTAACAGAAATGAGTACCAGGAATTAATTCAATTTTCCTGGGGAGTAAAGCACGGCCAGCATGTAAGGCTGACAGCCTTACCGCCATCTTTGAGCCAATTGTCTAGATAATGTGGGACCCTCAATGTCTCACAACCCTATAGGCCTTCACGCCCTGTTACAGGGATAGCTTAACTAGACTGGCACAGCTTTCAGAAAGTTCTTGGTTTTCACACTGACTGAAGTCTTATGAGTTTATAAATGTTGTATCAGCATCATGTTTTATTGTATTTCTATTGTGTTTATTTGTCAGCACAGCTTCTGTATTGATTCACTATATTTTAATTATCTGCTGCATATTCCAGTCTCTTGGCCACCGTCAAGTATGCACATTCACTGTTGGCTGCACTGCTCACCCCATACATTGACCATTGTTTACAGTTGGTATATTTTGACATCGGTCAACGTAAGGGATGGGCAGTGCAGAAAGCAGTGAATGTGCATACCTGATGGTGGCCAAAAGGCTGCAATATGTAGTAGGTAATTAACATACTCATGTGTTGTAGCCATACAGAAGTTGTGCTGACAGATATAAATACAGTTTTGTGGGTTTGCTCAGCTTGACCAGGCAAATGATGGGTTGGTTACCTTAAAATAGATCTTAGCTGCTTCCTCTCACATTCTTTGATGCATCATTTACAGTCATCATACCACATCCCACTGGATGGTACTTACACTTAGCAATAAATACTGCATCATAAAATAAATGAATAATGAACCTAAGTATCATATGCAGTTGATGTAATGTTTTTGAATAAAATATAAGCCAGATAACATCATTGAGACATTTGCAAAACAAGTTATAGTAATTTATCATATATCTTTGTGATGTTCATAGTGAAAACAGTGAGAACTCCATAATTCCATGTAACTCCAAACATGATGGCTGCTCCTCTGGCACATACACTTATGAATGTGAATGTGTTAATCTAAATGAAAGGGCATAGGATGTCACATTCTTTAGCCACATGTAGAGATTTGCAATCATGAATATTGGGAATGACAACTTTTATATTTATTTACTAAAATATGCAGAATGTAGGATTATTTCTCATGTAGTTTTGATTTTCAGTGTTTAACTTTGTTGTATGTTGAAGCTGTTCCAGTAATTTGGCAAACATTACAGTCAACATCTTTAGGCAAAATGTGAGGCTGTAGTAAGGGAAGTGGGCCAGTACATAGGTCTCACAGTAAGATTAGGGGTTTTGATGTTGAGCATGGCACTGCTCAATTTGATGATGCCTTCTGCAGTGCCAGAGTTTCTTTTCTCCAGATCATTCAGATTGAATTTGGGGCCCACCCAGCTCTATATCTCCAATGGGTACTGGGGGGCTCTCCCTGGGGAGCAAAACAGCAAGGGTGTGAAGCTGACCACTCACCTCTATCCAGTGCTGAGGTCAAGAAAGTGAAGCTATACTCCACTCCACAGTATGTCTTTATGGCATCAGCTTAACTAATTAAGCACAGGACAACTTTACCTTTAATGTTATGGTTAAGAAAAAGAGGTGAAGCCAGGACCATACACAGAATTGAATTTGATAAAACTGAAGCCTTAGCAAACATCAACACTTACTTCCTCCCACATCATCAAGGAAGAAGTTGAAATAGTTAAACACATCTTCAGCCATGAAGACATACAGAGCATTCATTGTTTGCCATCCTCTCATTTCTTCCAACTCGTCTTCTTAACCACAAGGCTCCTTTGTACTGGATGCCACCATGCTCTGTCCCCACTTTTATTTCTTTTTGAGACCTATATATCATTCCACTTCCTCCTATTCCACATATTTACCCTGAAAGTGATGACTGCAATTTATGCTAAAACCTTGGAACAGCTTCAGTATACAATGCAGCCAACCCCCAATGAACCATAGTTGCATGTCAGATGCATGGTGCAGAAACCTAAGGACAAAGATTATTTCTTGTCCTATTAACTCATTAAATTGTAGGCATAGTTCCCACTTTATGTACTCCATATCTGAGAATTTACGATTTGTGAAAAATAATATGCAATTTCTTACATAATACGGTAGTAGAAATAAGGGGAAATTATATGTGACATCATATTATATCTTATCCTTTGAGAACTGTTGTACCACACAAGACAGTAACTTCATGGTGTTATATCTGACCTAAATCAGAAAGTTAAAAACCTCGTTCAAAACCAGTTTTTATCCTTATCATTCCATGGTGAATGATAACAAAAGCCTTTGGAATATACATAATATTGACATACTTTTGAAGAATTTCACAAGAAATTCCAAATGCAGCTCCTTCAGTAAGTTCAGTTTTGTTGTTTGTTTTTGGTGTCATTGCCGAATGGTACTCATGAAGTGGCTAAAATTAAACATATTGTTACAAATTAGTGACTAGACATGGGGTTTTAATTGGTTATCGGATTTATTGAATGCTTGTAGCTCGTAACTATGGCTAACTATACTTGTAGTACTGTCACTAATTTACACACACTACAGATAACTTCAGCAGTCACTGTCTTGTCAGTATATTGTATTTGAACATTCTGTTTCATTGATGTATCACTTTACACACTTACTTCAACCTTTAATGCAACTTTGTATACTATGTATACACTAGTCATTGCTAGGTAGTGGCTTCTAGCAGTAGAAGTTACCATGCTTCTGTGCCCACATCTGACCACCAAGTGTGACTGCTCACTCACAGCGACTGCTGCCTGCTGACTCTAACATTCTACTGACTCACTTTTCCCATAGGTCCCAGTTATATATCCTCGGCACAGACCACACAGAAAAGCCACCCCCAGTGGTTCCTCTATCATTGCGTATTTATTTCTTGCTGCAGAAACATGTTTACTGTGGCACTGTCTAATAATAGCTGCTTCTTCTTGTTCCAATATTCTGGCTTTCAGCCATCATGTCAATATTTTATAGGATGAGCTGGTTTAGACAAGGCCCACCAATTTGTGATGAATGCTGATGCATGTATCATGTTTATAAATTTGCCATTATATAACAAATACAACATAACCCATATTAGATTAATATGGAGATACTTAAGAGATAGTACAAAGAGTTAAATTTAAAATAAATGCTCAAGTTATGTTCCACAGACAGACCAATACTGCCTTCAGAACCAAATTGTATGTGCTGTTACAAACTGCCTGTAAGAGTGTCCTGTAATAGTATTTTGCATCATTTCCATAACTTTTAATGTATTTTTTTCTGAATGGGCGATTGATGTAATTGTTTTTATGGGGGGAATGTTGGGTCTATGTAGCTGTGCTGCAGTTCACTAAACCATTCTTAGTTTATTATTATTATTGACAATTTTTTATTTTATTTTTTTGTTGTATAGGAAAAGTATCAACACTGTGTACCATCCCCCCTCCAGAAGAATGTTTTATTCCATCACTGCCAGGAGGAGGGGGCAGACTGGGCATCTGCTCCCTCCCTGGAATTTTGAAAAAGAAATAAAAATTGAAAAAATAAGGAAGTATTCAGAATGTTAATATTGAAAATTGAAGTTGTTTTTAAAAAAAAGTTTTTCAATGCTGAATACTCAAGGGTGATCAGCAAAAATGTTCTCAAATGGCTTAGACAGAAGTTAGTAAGCAAATCCCCCCCCAAGTCCTGGCACTGCTAATTCTCTGTTTATATGCCATATTACTTCGAATATAAGACACCCTCAAATTTAGGACACACATCAATTTGTGAACTGGAAAAAATGTGTAAAACGTGCCTCTTATATTCAAAATAATACTGTGTATGGTATTGAAACATTACAGAAATGAGGCTGAGATATTTCATTTTATGAAGTCCATTAAAGTAAGGATTTTTTGTTTTATTTCAGCACTATGCTACAAGCTGGAAGGTCGCGGGTTCAAGTCCCGAGGTCATTTGATTTTTTTTCAATTGACCTAATCCTTCCAGCCACACTATGGCCCTGGGGTTGACTCAGCCTGTAACAGAAATGAGTACCAGGAATTAATTAAATAATTTTCCTTGGGAGTAAAGCGCAGCTGGCGCGTAAGGCTGACAACCTTACTGCCATCTTTGAGCCAATTGTCTAGATAATGCGGAGCCCTCAATGTCTCACAACCCTATGGGCCTTCATGGCCTGGTACAGGGATAGCTTTACTTTTTTTTTACTTGCTTTTCATGCCAGTTATGCATCAGATTAACATTCTCATGGTGGTGATTAGGAAGAGTAACTATCATTCGGGATGTGATGCCTTCTAGAATGGTAGACGTTTACCATTTTTTCAGAGGCACATCTTCCATCATCAGGATGAGAGAGTAAGCCAAGCAAGTAATAAGAAGCATTACTGCATGAAGCATCATACTTCTTGCTTGTTGTTGGAGGCACTGCAATCCTTTAAAATGCTGGCAAACTTGTACCAGTCTACAGGGTGTCACACCCCAGGACGTATTACTGTTTAAATTTCTGCCTTGTTTACAAATTCATATAGAAATAACGTTGTTAATGAATAAGACATGGTTGTGCTGTAGCTGAGACAGTTGACACTTGGACATCCTCAGAGATTTTAAGAAGTGTGAGGACCACTTCAGAATAATTGTCCAATTCATCATTTGCAGTCATACTACAATACAATGCTTTGTAACTCCCGTATACAGTTGGAATGTTGTCAGTAACTATAACCGGGCAGGTTGATGAAGCAGAAGTATTCTAGACTTGATTTTGGCAGATGCCTTGTTCAAATTTCTGTCAGAACATGGGCATTCCTGGCAGAGGATTTCTTTAGTCCCTCTAGGCAAATGCTGGGATAGTACCTTGATTAGGCCACTACTGCTTCCAAGTCATTTGTTATCAGATAGGCAGATATTTTGGTCAACTGTTTTCAAAGGTTGAGGGGCCAAGCTTTGTAATGCAGTATTTTATGTATAAAGAGACTACAGTTATGATCATTGTCATACATGTAACTGATGTTTCTAAACGTATTTTGTGGAAGACGATTTTTTTATCACATGTCAATTCATAGTACTATGAGATTTATTATTTTTTGAAGTTCCATTTGTCAGTATGTCTCCCATTCATAACGTTATATGAGCAGAATAGAATCTCAGGTGGTCATGATCTAATTGTATTCAGTATAACAAAATAGTTTTATTTAGTAAGAAGACAAATGGGTTGGTGGGATAGTTCATACTGAACATGTGTTTTGATAGAATCTACAGTATACTTGTCCATATGTAAATGTTTTTTTTAATGCTAGTGGGGTGGGACTAAGTCCCTTGTACTGCGGTCACTTCTGGCATATTGTACCAGTCCTAGATGATAGGTGAGGGGGATAGTGGAGCAGTTGGTGGAATGAAGATTGGCAGAGGAAACCGAAGTACTTGGAGAAGACCTGCCCCAGCACCACTTTGTCCACCACGAATCCCACTTGACCGAACCCGGACTGCCACGGTGGGAAGCCAGCAACTAACCGCTTGAGCTATGGTGTGGCCTATGTAAATGTTACTTACATTTTTATTGAGAGTTGATGAATAATGATTATATAGTTTCATAAGTTCAAATCTGAAATGGGACATCCCATAGAGACAAAAGTAAAATGTTTTGATGTGAGCCCAGGTTTTATTCAGGACACCCACAGTGTTTTCTTTTCAAATTCATATACACATATAGTGGTTTATGACGGAGGAGGTGTAACACATGTGGCTTCCTCAAGCAAAGGAACACTCTGTGGACATTCCTGGATTCATATAATCCTAGGATTACTTGCACTATACTCCTTGCACTTTTCAACCAGTTTTTTACTTAAAATTGTTGGTATTGTGGGTTATGACCCTTCATGATCTTGTATGTGTCTGGTTACTAATTTCCTGCAGGCTTCATAATAGATAAGAACACAGAATAATTCCATTTTCCATGGAAACTTCAAATCTCAGTTTGCTTTCGTGTTACTGTGAGGTTATGTCCACGAAAAGAAAAGTTTGTGCACTTGCATGAAGAACCAAGGCAGGGTATTGAACTGTTTTGTATGCCTTTTTTTTTTAGTGTGAAGTACTTCAGATTAAAGGGTTAAGTTGTCCAAAGTTAATAGGCAGGTTTTACTCAACTCTCACTGGTCTCGTTGAAATGTAATTAATTTGTTAAATCATTAGTGAGAATTAATTATGGTGAATTGTTAGATTTCTAGGCTAATGCTGTTGTGACTAGATGACTAAATTGTTCAGAGAAGTTTCATTTTTTTACATGATGACATTCTTTGGAATTAGCAAAGTTAAGAATCATTTTTACAAAGAGAGTTGAGTTTTGTGAGGACTATCAAAATGTCTTATAATGGATTATTAAATTGAAGTATATTTAATCACTATAAGGTTTATCTGACAATGATGATTCATGGATCCACCAAGCCTGTGCCTGGCTGATCCATGTTAGCAAACAAACCTTGGTAATCCTAGGGTTAATTAGCAGTTGATAGTACAAATATGTACAGTGATGACATATTTCAAACAGAAGATATAGTTTTGAGTACAGTGGTATATTAATAATTCCAAGTTTGGAAAGTTCATATTCTTATCATATTCTCCCAGTTATATCGCCCATGAGAATCGTTTTTATAGCAATATGGTTACTCTGATATGTGTATAAGTTATTATTTTTTGTGGCACATTTAATATTCATAGTTGTATTGGTTTAATGAACATATTATTGACAGTGTTTGGTACATATAAAGTGTGTTCTGTAAGACTACTTATATATGCAGGAGTTACCAAGATGGCTTGTGTAGAAAGTGGCAATACTGTTAGAAATATTGGTATGTTTATTATGAAGTAATCTGGTGACAGAGAAACTGTGAAGTTATGCACACCAGTATTGCACTTATTTCACATGGGGTTTGCTCAAGCATTATACCTTCCTCATCTTGTGCAATAACTGTCAAATAGCAAGGTTTCTAATAATAAATATTTTTCTAAAACTGTATTCCAGTTACACTTTCCTCATAATTGTCATTTGTGGCAGAAGCTTATGTATTTCATATGCAGCATATGTATTAGTATATAGGACTGGTTGTGGACTTGATGGTTGTTATTTCAGATACTGAAACTGAGCAGGGTTAGTTAATGGTAATTCACCCGATTTGATTGAGGAGGTTACTATTTTGAGACTTTTACCCTGAAATAGGCTCCAATTGCTTGCTCCTCCACACTTTCCATTTCACTGTCAGTCATCCTGTTACCTTGTTTTATGTTAAATAACTTATACAGTTAAAACAGCATAATTAAATAGCCTTCAGGTCAACACACACTTTGTAGGAATTGTGATTTCAGACTGCTAGTCTAAAATAGAAGAGGTGGGATAGCTCAGTTGGTATAGTGATGGACTATGGGCAGGGCAGCCGGGGTTCAATTCCTGGACAAGGGCAAGAGATTTTTCTCTCCTCCAGTGTCCAGATTGGCTCTGAGGCACACAGCATCTTATACAGTGGGTACCAGAGGCTTTTTGTCCTGGGGGGGGGGCTGGGAATGAATTTCACCCCTCCATGTAATACTGAGGTCAAGAATGGTGGAGCTATACCTCCACTGCCCAATATGTCTTTATGGCATGATAACTAATTAATTAAGTACAGGGACAACTTTGCCTTTTACTTTAAAACAGAATTTTATCTGATTTATGAAGAAATAAAGGTGTTCATTGTATCAACAAATGTAGGTGTTGTATGATATATACATATTAAATTTTGTAGTGTTGATCTCAGACTATTTTGAATTCAGTGAATATTTATAAAAATAAACATACAAGTTTGTATACAATGGCATAACATTTCTCACAGAATGGGTCATTGTATAAAAATAATAGAGCATTTATAACTTACCCAGTTCTGTAACATTATAGAATTTCTTAATAATGGTGAGTTTCTGGTAATATCATGCAAATATTTCATAAGATGTAAGTCCTGTATTTTGTGGCTCTCTGTGGCCTTTATTGTAGGCATTTTCCTCTCAAGTGAATCCATAGTTAGATACTCTCAAAAGGATGTGTTCACTACCTTAAGTAATATTGGTTCTAAAATGATTTATACTGAATATTCACTAAATGATAATATTATTGTTACAATGGAAGTGCTCTATATTGAGTTTCACCAGAATATATAAAACAGCTCAATAGATATGAATACAAGTTTTCATAAAATGATCATCAGTTAAGGTGAGATGAATTAAAACTTTCATATAATGGCAACAGTATAAAAGAAGTGAGCAGTATTTCATGTTTCATGAAGACCTATCAAAAACCCCAAGGGTGTGTGTGAGTTCATGTAATCCTTACAGTAAAGCCCATAAAATTAACTGACTTGAATGGAAATCAAAGTGATTTGACCAATATTCATGAACGTGAATAAATCTGATCACGTAGTTTGAGCATTGTTATTAGCAGGTAGATGGACAGACAAATGGTAATTTAAATATGAAACTTGTCCAAAATGTAGGATTTGAGATTTTCACAATGGTGACTATGAAGAATGCTGTCTTCTGTGATGTGGAACCCTGTAGATCTTGTGTAAATGTAGTTAATGTTTATATCCTGAAGATGGAGGCGATAAGTTCCTCCGAAACGTAAGTTCACACAAGAGCTATACAGCGCCACATCCCAGAAGATGGCATTCTTCATTGTCTAAAATTGTAACTCATACATATTCCATAATGTTTATTTTGGATTTGTTTTTATACAAGGGAAATTGAAACTATCCCCAATTTGGAATTATTTCTTATATGATTGGCAGCACTGCTGAGGCATTGTCACACTGTAGCTTAAGATCAGGTGGTGGCATGCTGTGAGTATATTTCAGTTATAGTGTGTGTGTGTGCATATGTGCGTGCGTGCATGCACTCTTCTTTTTTTTTGTACCCCCCTCAAGGAGAAGCAATTTGCTGTCATGACTTTTATGACCTGAAGGAATGAAAGTGGCAGAGTCTGTTGATAAATGATTGCCCAGTATGGACAGAACTATTTTCCACAAGGAAGTATATGCAAGGGGAAAGTTAGTTTGAGAGGATCTTAATCAGTATTGTTAATGTATAGAAGTCATGTTATGTATTCTTTCATTGTGGTACAGAGTCCTGTCCGTATTGTACAGTCAATCATCAGTTATTTCTGCCTTTTTCACTCATTCAGACTGCAAAATAAAAATTTAAATTGCTTACAGTTGGTGTAGACCTCTAGTGGAGCAGCAATCTTTATTGCCAGTCATCTAACAAAAATATTCCAATATTCATATACTTTTTATTTCTCTTGTATTTATTTATTTATTTGTGATTTATTCAATGATGCCATCTGTAATTAATTAATTAATTAATTTGCTTAGCGGGGGGTGGAGTCCAACTGGGTCCATTCGGCACAGCGGCCACTGATTGGCCTATCGTAGCCTGCCCCGGGTGATTATGGTGATGGAGAATTTGGTGGAATGAAGATTGGCAGGGGAAACCGAAGTACTCAGAGAAAACCCACCCCAGCGCCACTTTGTCCACCACAAATCCCACTTGAACAGACCTGGGATCGAACCCGGGCTGCCATGGTGGGAAACCAGCGACTAACCTCTTGAGCTATGGTGCGGCCATGCCATCAGTAACTCAGACTATATGGTATCAGATGGTAGGATGATGAATTGGAAAGGATGATAAGGAAGTTGTCATGGTCTGTTTCTAGGTACTATCATAGCATGGAGGGACAGAGGAAAACTATGAAGAACCTCAGTCATGATATCATATGTCCTGCCAGCATTCAAACCAGGCACTTTCAAAATACAGTTTAGAATTATTAACCACTTGAGCCATCTTTCTTCATTCTCTCTTGCAAGTTTGACATCAGTAATAAGAGTTTATGTAGGCCCTTAAGTAAAATGACAGCACTTATTGTCTGAAGTAGTCCAAAAGAATCATTTTACTTTGCTACTTTATTCAATGAAAAATCCCTATATAAAATTTTGTCAGAGAAAACACTAGTTACATGGCGTACAGATTGACATACCAAGCTGTTTTTTATGCTTCATGTAAATAAATGTCTCAGAAGGATTTGAGGTTCGCACATCTGCCATTATGAAGAGTTCTATCTTCTGGGATATGACACTGTGTACTCTGGAAAGTCAACTGACATTTCAGAGGAACATGTCAGTTGCATCTTCAGATCAAAGAATGAGCCAGTCAAGAAACCACCATGAAAGAGGTAGCAAACAGACCTTCATGCTGATGTCTGCCTGGCTTATTCTTCAACTCTGAAGATGGAAGGTTGACTTTCAACAGATTATGTAGCATTTTATCCCAGAAGACAGAACTCTTCTTGTTTACATACTGGTTTTTATTTTAATAAATCTTCTTTTAGTATATTTCTATGGAATTGTTTTTGTTGTTGAAAAGCCATGAACAGTTCTTAATGTTTGCATGCACCAAATAAATCCAGACCAGTAGGGCCAGTACAGTAATTGTATTTCATGTGTAAATGTTAACAGTGTCATTAAAATTATAGTATTTGTGTTTTATTTTCCCTAATGAGAAGGAGATAAAGCTTTATCTTATATACTGAAGTGTATGTTTAGTTTACATTGTATAAGTCACTTTTATATTTAGGCATACAATGACTAGTATCGTTATTAACTTCATACGAAATTTTATCTTTAAGAGTCCTTATGTAGACAAGATTATTAGGTTTATGATTCTGGAGTTTTATATAGTAGATCAACAACTAATCATATTTTTTCCCCCATTAATCAGACATGAAGGAAAATGTGGGAATTCAGTGAGACAGTACAGCAACTATTTGTAGATATCAGAAGAGCCTATTATTCATTTAGGAGGGAATAGGATAATCAGAATGTATTTAAAAGATACGTCTATTAAAATCCATATGGGTACACATTTGTCTCATATGATTCATATTCTGAACAGAATAAAACAATGAAATCCTTTATTGCCGTTGCTTTTCAGCTTTGGTTTAGAATACACCATTACGAAAGTATAAGAAAGCCAAGGGGAACTGAAATTGATTAGGACCCATCAGGTTGTGGTTTTTGCTGTTAATGTTAACATAATCATAAAGAATAGCACAGGCTCTAATAGATGCTAGTAAGGAGGTTGATTTAGAAGTAAGTACAGAGAAAACATGTATGTGTGAATGTCTTATCACCAGAGTGCAGGCCACAGTCATAACACATTGATAGCTCATTGATTCTTTTAAAATATGGAGTTGAAATATCTGGCTTTTACCCAGCAAATCAGAATTATGTACATGAATAAATTAAGAGAAAATTAAAAGGTAGGAAATGCTTGTTACCACCAGTTCAGAATCATTTGACTTCTTGTCTGCTGTTTACAGATGTAAGGATTAAAATACACAAAACTATTTTGGTCTGTGGCTTACTGTTGGCATGAAACTTTGTACTTTTTCTGAAATGTCAGTGCACTTGTACCAAACTACACAATGTTACAATCCGAAAGATTGTACTCTTTATAGTCACCCCTGTGAGAACCTCAAATCGAAAGCAGATTGGGTGTTTTTAAGAACAGGATACTGACGAAAGAAGTAGCAAAAAGCTGGAGGAAATTACATAATGAAGAGCTTCATAATTTGTACTTCTTGTTAAGTATCATTATACTTATCAAATGAAGAATAATGAGATGGGCAGGGAACATAGATTGCTTGGGAGAGAAGAGAAATATGTACAGAGTTTTGGTATAAACCGTGAATGAAAGTGACTACTAGGAAAACTTAAAGACATAGGTGGAAGGATAATGTTAAAATTTATATTAAAGGAATAGCATGGAGTGATGTTGACTGGATAAATCTGGCTCAGAATGGGGACCAGTGGCTGACTCATGCAAAGATGGTGATCCTTTGGGTTCCATAAAATACTGGGAATTTCTTAAGTTGCCGAGCAAATAACAGTTTGTCAAGAAGGGCTCAGCTGCATGAAGTTAAGTGTGCGATACTTTTCATGAGTTCCAAATGCTGTGAGTGGCGAACTTGGATCATACAGCTAGTTTCATTTTGAAAGCATGTGCTCAGGTATTTAACATAAATTATTAATTTAATGATTGTCATATCAAAGGTTGTGTCACAAATATTAATCATATATATATAGACAGAGTGTAAATAGATATATGATACAATGCTCTGTGGTAGATAGATGTTCGATGTGATCATATTTTGTTAATACGCTCAAGTCTGGAAATGCTTTGTTTACGCACTAGGGCCTCTCAAATGTGAAGGAGGACGCCCTTACCTCTTTCCTCGATGGCTTACTGGTGACATTTACCTCACATTTCTCGAAGAGACCTTACCCAAGCTGCTGGAAGTGGTACATTTGGAATTCCATCATGAAATGTAGTTCCAGCATGATGGCACTCCAGCAGACTGCACTTATGTTGTCCATGAGTATTTGGATGGAACTTTTGGCAACAGATGGATTGGACATGAAGGCCCAGTAACCTGGCACCGTCACTCCTCTGACTTGACTCTACTTGATTTCTTCCTCTGGGGTGTACATGCAAAGCCTGGTGTAACAAGACTCTAGTGGATACACAACATGATCTTGTGGCAGGAATTGCAGTGGCAGCTGGAACCATCCGGGAAATGCCAGGAATCTTTCAGTGTGTTCAGCACAGCATGGCCAGGCAGTACAAAACATGCAATGAAGTCAGCAGCCGCCATTTGGAGCAACTTTTATAATGTAAAGCACCAGTAATATCCCCTAAAACTTATACATCCTCTTGGAAATTTTTGTGCCCCTTAGTGCCAAAAGGAAGCGTTTCTGGACAATTGTGTATTAACAAAATATGATCACATTGAACCCATCTATCTACCACAGATCGTTGTTAACATATATTTATTTACATCCTGTGTAATATACATTCATGTTATCTTCAGTGTTGTAGGAATGAATTTCAAAGATATGCAAAATCCAGAACATTAGTGTATTGCCTTTATGTATTTGGCCTGGAAACTTTAATATATAAGAACATATAGAAATACATGGAATCAAAATCAGGATAAAACCTTGATTTTGTTATTATATAAATAATATGCATTTGGTTGTCTGAAACCATTTCTTTCACCATTCAATATTTTAGTATATTTTGGATTATAAAATAAAGAGAAATCTTGATGCTATCATATTGTATATATATGAAGAGTTAATTGTCAGCTGATGGATCCAGGTAATTCTTATTTTATGTGCAGCACAAGACTGATACGCTTACTGACCAATTAAAGCATGATTTAGTCTGACTAGTTTAGTCTTTTATTTTTTATTTAAAATTGTATTTATCCTCTGCTGCATTATGCTGTTGGTGTTTTGTCTACCTCAGATATCATCAAAGATTTCACTACAAAAGGTGAAAATTTCTGCTCCGAAATGCCATTTTCCACCCACTCACCTACTGTGTGGGAGTGTTCAGTGAGACGTGTGACAGGTAATGGTAATCCATATATGGCAATAACGTGTCTCACCCATACATTTTTATTATCCATGGAATTTTATTTTTATTTTGTCATTTACAGATGTCAGGGAGATAGCCTTACTTCATCATTTACCTAGCTTGTGAATGTTGTTTACTGTCAATGTATAATTTCTTTGTGTGTCTGTTCATTGATTTCAAGAAAATGATGAATCAGAAGCACCATAACACAGTTTTAAACGGCCATTCCTTGTGTAGCACCTCGTCATCTGAATGCTCTCGCAAGTGCACAGAGTTCAACAGAATATTTTTGTACATGTAGCAGTTATAGTAGCCTGATTCTTGGGCATTCCTGCAATAAGTACATTTCATAGCAATATATTTACCCACTTAGGAGAAGACTGAAGTATCATCATTGTAATTTTCTTAGAATTGTTGTTAATGTAGATTCTAAATGAAACTCCAGTGCCCATTGCTGCAACTTATGATTTATGAAATTGCTGAACTGTACATTCTAAAAACAATACATTGCAGCGTATTCATAATGTGAATTGGAAACAGAAAGTCATAGTGTTTTCATAGAAATGTGAATAATCCAATGTTTGATGTGTTTGTAAAATTGTCTGTTTTGTAAGAACATCCCCCTGTTCCCTCCTAACCAAGAAGCCTTCACTTAACAAGTCTGCTTCTCCTTGAAGTCTGAAATAAAACTAAGTAATTTTGATCAGAGGGAACTTAATGTTTCATCATTTTGCCCATGTATATGTGTGAGATCCACTGGACACCCATCATCCCACTTAACTTCTATATTCTAGATCGTGATATATGACTTCTCATTTCATTAATTACACTGTGGTATGTTTTCACGTGAAAGAAATGACACTGCTCAAACTTTATGCACCTAGATTCTGCACTAAGAAGAGAGCACTGGTCCAAGGTTAGATGGTAGGAAAGGGAAGGCATTAAAATTCTCTTCTTCTGATTTTCTTTTCTCATTTCAGCTCTCTTTAAGTTGACAGTTTTGTAACAGTGGCTTGCCATATAAAGGTTATGACATAATTTAATTTCCACTGAAGCAGTTACAAATAAATGTGGTGAATGTTTATGCAAAAAGAGTATTACGAGTAGTTTTAATTTCTATAGTATGGCTATCCAGTTTTTCTAGAGGGCTTAATTGTCTTCTTTCTTTGATGCTAGTAATTTTATTATAAAAGTCTGCTATTCTATGCTTCCTGTAAAGGACAATTGGATATATGTATATAAGGTGTATCTCCGGTCCATACATCTTCATTGCGTGGTGCCTAAATAATTAATTAAGCACAGGGGCAACTTTACATTTTTTACCTTACTAGAATAAGTGATAGGGTTAATTTTTACTAGATATATTTTTATATTTTTCCAGATATCCAAAATGGTAACAAGAAACAACATGCAAACACTTCATGTATGGGATACAGAATACAGTGCTGATTCTGTTGAGTGGTGCCCAGTAACACCTTATCAGAGCATATTTGTGTGTGGAACTTACCAACTTGTCCAGACTGAAAATACAGAAGTGAACAAGCAAGACTGTGATGAGCCTTTAATTAAGCAGGAAAGGAGTGAAGAAAGTACAGTCTCTAATCCCTGCAACAGACTTGGGCGTTTATACCTGTTTGCCATTGATTCTTTAAAGGGTCTTTGTTTATTACAGACATTAGAAATGTCTGCTATATTGGACTGTAAATGGTGCCACTGTAAAATATATGGAAAAATTTTACTTGCTATTGCTACTGCTGTGGGAGATGTGCTGCTTTATGAAATGCGAACAAATGAAGCAGTGTTAGAGGAAGACAATATAAAAAATGTTAAGGAAAGTGAACCTTATCTATCCTGCAGTCTGTCACTGCTTTGCAGCTGTGCTGTTGCCCAAGATGTTAACAGTGAAACACTAGCTCTTTCTCTGGATTGGTCAACAGGACGCGCAAAATTTGAAGATGTTCAGAACAATCCGCTTATCAGTGTTAGTGATTCGAAAGGCAACGTTTCTCTTTTGATGTTGAATGGTTTAATGCTGGAAAAGAAAGAATGCTGGAAAGCTCATGGGTTTGAAGCTTGGATAACAGCATTTGATTACTGGAATTCTTCTGTTGTTTATACAGGTAATACAAAAAGTCTTACCATTTAATTTACATTATTGGTATTATTTGTTTAGCAAACATGGAAAATGAATTGAATTGGTTTCCACACCATGTAATGTTTTGCCTATGTTTAGCACAGGCAGTTTATTTTGTATTTATAATTTATTACATTAAGTTTAAAAACCAGTGAAAAGTAACCTTGAATTCCAGCAGGAGGAACCAGTGTTCATTTTTTCCAGTACCTAGCACTAATTCATAAAGGGATTTCATTGAGATACAGTTAGTGAATAAGAAGCTCTCTCTTTCTCTGGTTTGTAGCTGTTCATCTGGCTCTGTTCAGAGCCCTTGCTATGAATGGCAGTGCGAATGAAGCAGTCAGTGCACTAGAGTAAATGAACCTGAAAGAAGAAAGCGACTGTGCAAACCCTGAAGATGGAGGCAGTACATTCCTACAGAATGTTGGTTCACACGAGCTGTACACAGTGCCACATCCCAGAAGACAGCATTTTTCATAGTCACCACTGTGAAAATCTCAAATCTTACATAGAAAGTGTTATGTTGCAGGTGGGGATGATTGCAAGTTCCATGTTTATGATTTAAGGATAGGAATCCAACGTCCTGTTTCATCCAGCAAACTACATGAAGCAGGTGTCACAAGTCTTCACTCTAATGCTCTGTATGAAAATCTCCTTGCGTCTGGCAGGTACAGAAAGGCACTAAAAGTTGATATTCTACAATATTTTGTAACTGGATATTTATGATACTTTTACTAAATTCTGTATGGTTATAGAAATGGTCTGTTAGTTCTTTGTGTAACTGATTAACTTGTTTGCAGTGTTATCTGAAAAGATATAAGTGTTCTAACAGGGTATGAAACTGAGAAAGGGAAATATATATAAATTGTAAAAGGAACAAGAGGAGACAAAAAAAATACTCTTCAGTAAGAATTTTGTTTGCATTTCAATGACTGAGATAGGTAAAAGCATCTCTTTCTTCTTTTCAGTTACGATGAAAATATCAGAATTTGGGACACTCGCCATATGAAGCAATGTGTATTTTCCATTCCTTTGGGTGGAGGAGTGTGGCGGATTAAGTGGGATCCACATACATGGCAGCGTATTTTAACTTCATGCATGCATGGTGGGTTTTGTGTACTAGACTACACAGACAACACAAAACCACCATCCATTGTTGCAGCATACAAGGAGCATCAAAGTCTGGCTTATGGTTCAGATTGGTGTCATTTAATGGGTGAAGAAGCTGTAATTTATGTAAAAGATCACATTTTACAAGCAGATAGATCTGCAGAAGATCTAAGAATTGTGGCTACCTGCTCATTCTATGATCATAAATTATGTATCTCATTTCTAAAGGAATAGTCAGTTGAATTGGTAAGAATCCTGTTATGTACTGAGACATGGATAATATACAATAGAAGAACATTTCAGTAACATTACTAGGGGATATTGGAAGTCTTCCAGATTTGAGGAGACAATTTCATGGATGAAATTTAATATCATATGTATGTGGGTAAAATGTCTGGATGAGGCAGAAAGCAGTGCAGATCTTTAGCCTCTTAATTTTAATGTTCCTTCTGAGTTCCACACGTGGATATTGACACACAACTGTAGTCCGTTCTTTTTGTGCAGAGCTTATATTTGTGTGTAGTATATAGATTTTTCATTGTAAGTTTTAATTTGTTGCAAAATTCTATCTTTTCTTCTACTATGTCTTTGCTATGGGCATTCTTCAGTTTTGATTCCTCACGATAAACATTTATTTTTTTAACCTTTCACTGCAATGCTAATGTGTGTCATATAATTAACTGAACATAATGGAAGAATATAAGCCAGTGGTTTAGTCCTCAGCTTTGTTTCTGGATAAATGAAGTTAAAATTTATGATATTTAAATTAGTCATTACTCATGTCTTCATATCATGTGGTCAGTTAATGAGCCCAGTCTGTACTAAATTCACTTTGAAGATATGGTTATAAATGGGTTTGGTGTTAATGTATGTCATATATTCTGCCGTAATTTCCAGTTTTTCTAGATCAGAAATGACAAACATATATGGATATTTCACATGGTGTTGGGAATTTGATTTTAACCCACTTGTATACTATTTAATTTCAGGTACTCAAAAGTTTTTATAAGAAACTAATTAAGAGATTAAAAAATTGTTGCCCAATTACATGACTACACATCCTCCTGCACACTGGGCAGAGCTTGATTCTAACTGGTTTAGGCTAGGTTGACTCATTTGACTACTGAAAATCCACCTATACATTCAGACAGATTGTTCAGATTGTGTTAGGTTATGTAAGTTAAATTGGTACCTCAGACCACTCCATATCCACATGCACATTCAAGAAGAGCTTATTTTATGTTCTTTTCCATTGTGTTATTGCTGTAGAGATAGGCTGTATGTTAGTAATATTGATGCTATAGAAACAAAAGATCATTGTTTTCCACTGTTTCTATGTAATTTAACTTCTCAGAAATGCTAGGAAAATGTTTCTATATGAATTTCTTTTGATGTCATAGATGGAAATAATCAAACTCTCAACCTATGGCACTTCCCTGTTGTTATAATATGTAATATAATGCAAACATTGTGATACCTTCAAGCTGCCCAAGTATGCCAGTTGGTTAATTCTAACAAGAATGTAATCTTGAATTGGGCAGAACAGTTGAAAATGCAGTGAGTTGTGTATGAACATTTCACACATAAAGAAGGTCACATATTTACCAAGACATTGATGTGAATAAAATTACAGTAGTCTAATATTGCAGTTAGATAAATGCTTTGAAGCACTTTGAGAATCTTTATATATGACTATCATTTAGTGTGTTTCATTTGTCTGACTGAATCTTTCTCTGGTCATTCATCAAATAGTTCTGGGAATGAAGACAGTAAGATCTTGTCACAATCATAGATTATGCTGCCAGGTGTTATTGGTTTTGCTGATTCCTCTGCTCTTGCTACCTGCCCTCAACATCCCAGCTTATGTACATAGGTCATACCTAAAGTCATGAGCAACTTTTTTCTGCATGCAGCCTGGGAACAGCAGACGAAAGAGAGTACGATGGTAGGTGGAACCAGCTGTTGTGTTAACCTTGAGTGTCTTGTGACGTCAATAGCTTGCATCACGTGACCAGTATCACTCCTAACAAAATGGCCGACAACAATATGTCGTTTCACCAGTGTGCTGTCATCGAATTTCTTGTGAAAGAGGAAATCTCTGCTGCAGAAATTCACCAGAGACTTCAGCTTGCTTATGGAAGTGTGTTAAGGGGTGCGAGCAGTGTTCGAAGATGGGTGAAACATTTTAAAGATGGGAACACCAGCATCGAAGATGAGCCTCGGAGTGGTTGTCCTCGAACAGTCTCAACTGAACACAACAAGGAAAGAGTGGATGAGATCGTTCAAGATGACAGGCATGTGACTGTGGATACAATAGCCTGAAAACTTGGAATAGGGCACAGTGCAATACAGGAGATGATTGAAAGCTTGGGCTATAAGAAAGTTTGTGATCGTTGGGTCCCGCAGTTATTGACCGAAGACCACAAAGGTCAGCGAAAAGCCATCACCTCAGAACTGCTGCAGAGATATCGACATGAAGGCGATGATTTGTTGCTCTGTATTGTGACAGGTGACAAAAGCTGGTTTCACCATTTTGAGCCTGAAACGAAACGGCCGAGTATGGAATGGCACCATTTGCATTCTCCATCAAAAAAGAAGGCAAAGACATTGCAATCAGCTGCGAAGGTGATGGGCACAGTCTTCTGGGACACAGAGGGGTTTATTCTGGCCAAATTCCTGGAACCTGGGCAAACCATCAATGCTGCTCATTATGTCCAGATGCTGCACAAGGTCTGCCGTGCATTGCGCGAAAAACGTCCGGGACGAAACATCATCATCCTGCATGACAATGCTCGCCCCAACGCCGCTCGCCTCACATTGGAAGCAATTGCAAAGATGGGGTGGGAAGTTCTTCCACACCCCTCCTATAGCCCTGATCTGGCACCCTCCGACTGCCATCTTTTCGGATTTGTGAAGGATCAGCTGCATGGACAATGTTTTGAGACAAGGGAGGCAATTCAGAAAGCAGTGCGTCAGTGTATTTGGATGGCTGAAACGGAATTTTCAAACTCCCAGAACGCTGGGAGAAATGTGTACAAAGAAGTGGCGATTATGTGGAAAAATAAAGAAAGGTCTGTAGATTGAGGTGGTGTATTTGGTTTGTCAATAATAAAGCATGTTACTTCACAAAAAATTGTTGCTCATGACTTTCAGTATGACCCTCGTACCATACTTAACTCTGCTGATAAGAGGGAGCAGCACTGCCAAGGGTCTTTATTAATTATATATGTAGTTAAAATGATTAGTGAATGTTGATGGTGGAATGATTTTATGGGAACTTGAATGTCATTAAAACATGATGTAACTAGCTGCTTTCAAAGATTATCTTCTGGGATGTGATGATATGTACTCTGATGGATATTTTCTGACAGTTTAAAGGAACTTTCTGCCTTCATCATTGGAATGGAAGAGAACAAAGAAGCCAACTGTGGAAAAAGGTGGTTCGTATGTAGGAAGAAGGGCAGCTGATAGGATTGCCAAGGGAACAAACCAGAGTAAGGAGAATTGTGAGAGAATGTGAGGCCCTTGATTATTTCCCTTCACTCCTTCCTCTTCTGCTTCTTCTTATCTTCCCCACCCACTGTGCCTTCCAGCCTTTTGGTGTTTTTATCTTCCCTCCCATTCACTCTGCAGTTGAAAAACGTACTTTAGGGTCACTGTTACCTTAGCCTGTCTCCTCTGACTGCCATACACGTCCATTGCTCTTTGAGAGCCACTATTTCTCTCATCTCTCTATTCCGATAACAGATCTTTTCAAGGGCTCCAGATTCTTTGACCATTCTTCATGCATTGGTTCACTCAGAACTTTTATATTGGCTCTCAAGGTCTATACCAATTTTTTTTTTTTTTCACACTTGGCTTACTCTTCTGCTCTGAAGATGGAGGTCTCACTTTCTCCTGAAATGAAATGTCTACCAGCTTATATGGTGTCACATCCCAGAAGAGGGAAATCATCATTTTAGAGGCTGTGAGCATGTCAAATCTGACATAGTTGCTCCATATTGTTTCTGTGATGTTTGATTTACCAATCTGTTCTTCTGTTTCTGTGTGTAAAGCACTACTAATAGATACATTAATTCTCATGAAGCAGAAGAAATGTTTTTTACGCTGTTATTGTTAAACACTAAAATTTTCCACGTGTGGTCAGTGTTCTTAAGTGATGAATGATCTTACTGTGCCAACCCACTGAAACATTTGTATTCTTCCTGTGGTCTGTCCAATGAGAAATATATGAATACCACCGCAGATGCAGCCCAATAATGGATATGTCCAGAGGCCCACACTTTATGTGACACATATCAGATTCTTCATTTTTTAGGTCAGCCATATGGATCTGGCATAGTCTGGTGTCTTGTGCACCTTTCATAGTCATGTAATAGAAAAGACCAGTAAGTTGTAGACACAAGTTTTTCATTTTGTTGCAGAGATGTGGTACCTTCTGCTAAAATATGTAAACACCTCCTCAACAGAAATAGTGTTACTACTATAGCAATGCATTCAGCACTATGTCAAATGGAAAATGGTGTCATAAGTCAGGGAGAGGTCATACTCCATTATATGTTGCAATATTGTTATATGCCTGGAGTGGCAAAATACCTGCTGGGATATGAATTGGGTACCATGTGAATGCAAGTCATGTGTCACCACCCTCGCAGTTTAGTTTATAGTTGCGTAAATTCTGTGTATTAGGCATGAACATTGCCATGATATTTGGGAGTGGGGGGAGGGGGTGGAAACACCAGAAAATTAGCTTATGATGTTGTATTTAAGCCATTTAAAACTAAATTTACTGAAAGCCCGATGGTATTCTGGAGAGAGGAATAAGCATGTATTAAATAATTTTATTTCTTGGTATTAATAGTTTATAGATTTACATATTTTCTTTCAATTTTACCAGAAATCCAGAGGAAAATATGTCTGTTGCCTCCTCTTGCCAAAGCCTGTGGTATGAGGTAGACATGTCATGTAACAGGTTTGTCATCAATAAGACATTGCCCGTAACTACTTAATTCCATGGAGATGAGTCAGTCTTGAGAACAAATATTATGTAATATATAATATAGACAGAATGGTGTTTTTAGATAAAGGCAGAAGGATGGATAATGTCCAGAAACATGATATTTGCAGTAATGTACCATCATCACAAACTTTTAGATCTTTCATGAGAAGCTGCTAGTTGTGCAGGTACTCAAGAATTTCCCAGCATCATATGGACCCCCAAGGGTTCTTTACCGTGTTCATAAGAGCCCTCCACTAGTCACTATCTNCTCAGGGGGGGGGGGGGGGGTTCTCGCGCACTCTCGTTGCTCTCGTTCATTCGCGTGTTTTGCGTTAGGAGGACAAGGTTATTGGTGTTCGTAGGCTGGTGTGTTACCCCAAAATTAAATAAAATATTGAAGGTAAACAAAGCCATTAATTGTTAGTGTTCACAGTTATAAGTGTAGCATTCTTCTTTCCAGTCTGGTATTTGTGTCATTGTTAAGTCTAATTGGTATGTGATAGAACCCGCATGTTTTTATTTACGTCAGATCACCTCCGCCCAAACATGGTGAGTGACGGATTATTTATATATACTTTTTGTTCAGTTTATGTATGGCCAGTCATTAGTAATTGCTGCTGCAAACCTTAAAATACATATTATAATACTGGTAACCCAATATGTTTATATGATAAGTAAATATTGGCCATAACATCGTTAAATAAATTGGGATATAAATGCTTCCTGTGTCAAACACATTTTCTGCTGTATTGCACTGACGGGAGAATAAACATTTTACAACTCGTGTACATTGGAAAAACAGAATTGTGTGTTTACAGTAATGTGTCCGTATGTTTTTCGTGTGTATTACTGCATCAGGCATGCAATTTTAAATAATAATTAATGTTAGCAAACTACTAATATTCAGCCACGATTTAGAATTAAAATTACTGCTGCACGGTTTCATAGAATATGTATGTACTGGTTCTGCCCCATGAGTTTTTGGGGTATACATTAATCAGGGCTTTTTGTTTGGCAAGCAAGCATTTTACTTTGCCGTCTGCCTGGCCCATCAGGAAGTTTCTGTATCGGAGCCACCAGAACCGGTTGAGAGTTGTATGCACTTCAAGAACAGACAGGTCTGAAACTGCCTCCACAAGTTTGTGAATGTGGAATGCATTACTACCCTTTCTAAACAGTTACGCGTTGTTATGCTATGTATAAGTAATGTTCTGTATAGTCAGAATATCATTTTCATTGTCATAATTTTGCGCAAGAGAATTAAGTATGTATGTATAGTATTTAAGTATTCAGTTTGTAAAGTAGACTTGTATTTCATTGCTTATGTGATATCTTAAATTTCCTAACACTTTCGAGTTTTTAAAATGGTGATATTTCTTTAGATGCATTACAGAGATTGGTTTATATGAGAGACTAGCAATGCTAATTACAGGATGGGACTGACTGGACCGAAGGATCTATTTATTTTTATGCATACAGTAAGGTTTAAGAGTTAAAAAATATTCAAATATATAACGTGGAAATAGTAGACGATAAATACAATGAAAGTAGCCACACGTATACTGTATATTTGAGGTGAAACAAATGACCTCCAAATACCGTTCCCAGCCAACGTATTTAACACTGGCTGTTTAGTTTGGCAATGGAGGTAATATTTCATTAGTTACGAAGTGAAAAATCTTCCAGTTAGGTCCAGTTTACAGTCTGATACAACAACTTTATCACATGCGCCATTTCAGTGTATAGTATATACCCGATTACCCGTGCTGATGAAAGGGAAATGCTCACGAATAATGGAAAATACTAGTAGTCCATGTTATGGAGATAACGTGGTCGTTGAATCCAGGAGTTCCGACATCTACGCATAGCATCTGGTATGTTCAGTTATCACGAAAACCGTAAGACCTATGTTAAAGTGTGATGCACATAAAATATTTTTTATTTTTCTCCTTATCTCACTTTGAAGTATTTTTCGCTGCAATCAATATTTAGAGTTACATTAAAGATACGAACAAAAAAAAATCACAAAACCCGTGGTTTTAGTCTGCAAGCGAACTATACCGATCGAGCGACCGCCGCTTGTCGGCGAAGTTAGTGCTAACTTTAGCGCATAGAGGGTGTCGCGTGGTCAGCGCAACGAATCCTCACGGCCGTTAATTTCGGTTTTCTAGACCGGAACCGCTATTTCCTTGAAATAGCTCCTCAGTTATCATCACGAGGCTGAGTGGACCCCGTTCCAGACACATTACTTTTCAGAAAAAATCTGGTAGCGCCGGGAAGTGAACCCGGACCCCTGGATCTGTAACCAGGAACTCTGACCACTAGACCACAGAGGCGGTCCAAAGATACGCTCAGAAACTTATATGAAATGGTCGTTAATGTTCTGCTATTTAAATTAAAATTGATAGTTCTTCATAAAATTCTCAAAGAATAATTACCATGAAAATTCGGTGTGCGATTCTCGAGTTCTTTTTTTTTTCTTCCCAAGCGTACAAACACGCAGACAAGCTGAGCAAATGTAACCTGTGTTTAGCAGGTTTCTCACAGATAACCCGCAAACCGGATAATCGGGAGTACGTTGTACCGCAGAACCACATTGCAGCTTGTTTATATTGCATTTTAAACAGTACGGAAGCCTGTTAACATATTTTGAATTTGAATATGGTAATATGAAATTTACTGAAGTTATTTTTGACATTTGCAATATAAATGTAGATTATGAAGGGCGGGGCGAGTAAAACTGCATGACCTTACAGAAGCGATTCACCAGTCAGTCTGCTGGAAGTTAACATTACTTACTTACTTACTTACTCATGGAGCTGAGCCCTTCTGGAGGAGCCGCCAATTCTGCAGCTACTCAAGAATTTCCCAGCATTTTATGGAACCCGAAGGTTCATCACCGTGTTCACAAGAGCCCTCCACTGGTCCCTATCCTGAGCCAGAGCTATCCAATCCATACCATCCCATCCTGTCTCTCTAAGATCCATTCTAATATTGTCCACCCACCTACGCCTTGGTCTTCCCTGTGGTCTATTTCCTTCTTGCTTTCCCACCAATATCCTCTACGCATTCCTCGTCTCCCCCATTCGTACTACATGACCTGCCCACCTCATCCTCCTTGACTTGATCATTCTAATTATACTTTGAGAAGAGTACAAGTTATGAAGCTTCTTATTATGCAGTTTTCTCCAGCCTCCTGTCACTTCATCTCTCTTTGGTCCAAATATTCTCCTCAACACCCTGTTCTCAAACACCCTAAGTCTTTGTTCCTCCCTTAATGTCAGAGATCAAGTTTCACACCCATACAGAACCACAGGCAAAATTATAGTTTTGTATATTCTAATTTTTATGTTTTCGGACAACAGACAAGAAGACAAAAGTTTCTGGACTGAATGGTAGCAAGCATTGCCCGAGTTCAGTCGCCTTTTAATTTGAGTTAACATATTGTGAAGAATTAAGTTTCGCATTTCTAATAAAGGTAGAGCTTTGTCTCCTATTTGGAGATTAAATGAGATTTGGAGATTAAAATGTTATCTAGAAGGGCATTTTTTTAATTTAGAAGTGATATGCCCTTAAGGATAAGCTATATATATTTTTTTAATTTTTTGGATAACTCAGTAGATACACCAGGCTTACCCTTAGGGCTAGATTGACCTGAAGCCTCCAGCAATAAAATCGTTCCTGTTGACTGGACCACGGGCTGGACGGCAAAAGAGGCGGGGTTCGATTTCCAGCAGGAGCAATTTTTTTCTGCATCCCACAGCGTTCAGACCGGCCCTGAGGCCCACCGAGCCTCCTGTTCGGTGGATACCGAGGGCTCTTTTTGCGGGGTGTAAACATGCCAGGGCTTGACGCTGACAACTCTTCTCCATCTAGTGGCAAGGTTAAGAATGTTAGAGCTATACTTCGACTCCCCTCATACGTCCTCATGGCATGATGCTTAATGCAAAGGTACAACCTTACCTTTTTAAGGCATTCTGTATGCTATGCATAAAATAATATGTTATATGGAGATGATTTCCGTATGGCCACGTTTCACACTTCAGACCCACCGAATGAATATTGATCAAAGCTTACATGAGCGGTCTGCTGTAAAATTTGTAAAGCATATGATTTCATTTTTGTTCATCTTTGTCCATTACATAAGGAGGATAATTATCGCTTTTCTGCCAAAATTATTTTTAAAAACAAAATAACTTTTGGAAGTAGATTCTATATGACCGCCTATGTGGTCTGGTGGTCAAAGTTCCTGGTTACAGATCCTGAGATCTGAGAAGTAGTGGGTCTGGAACAGGGTCCACTCAGCCTCGTGAGGATAATTGAGGAGCTGTTTGAATAGAAAAGTAGCGGTTCCGGTCTAGAAAACCGAAATTAACGGCCATGGGGATTCGTTGCGCTGACCACGCGATACCCTCTGTCCGCTAAAGTTGGCAGTAACTTCGGCGACAAGCGGCGGTCGCTCGGTCGGTATAGTTCGCTTGCGGACTAGAACTGCGGAGTTTGTTTGTCATCATAATCACCCGGGGCAGGGTACAATAGGCCAATCAGTGGCCGCTGTGCCGAGTGGACCCAGTTGGACTCCACCCCGCACTAAGCGAATTAAAAAAAATTAATTAGGTTTATCCCATGCCCTCTTCAAGATTACACAGATAACTCCCGCACTTATGTGATACACATGACTGTCACCGCTACTGTACACAGTTTTGATTATGTAAAGTGATTCTGGGAGAATATTAAGTGTGTGTAGAGTTGAAATTCCAGGTATATTGACTTTACCTCCCACTGAGCCTAGCATGTGTGTTTAAGCCAGATGTGCATACTACATGTGGCTTAAACACACATGCCCAAGGCTTAATTTGTAAGTGATCTTACGCATGGAACTTGCCTGCTATAGATCTAAAAACTCACTTCCTTACCGGAAAGGAGGAAGACCCAAAATAGCCTCATGAAGGTATAGCTCTAGGCTAAATTTTAATGCAGGCAGATTCGGAAAAGTGCATAGTGTTTGTATATGGAGGGGGAAAAATCACCACGGCATATTCTTGTGATGAAAGTGGCGTATTCGTGGGAAATAATAACATGCAGGAGGCTGATCACGGGGGCCTCGCTGCCTAAGGAATGAAATGTCTTCGCCTGCTCAAGCACTAGGATCGTGGGTTCGAATTCCAGTCGAGGCATGGATGTCTGTTTACGTTTGTTCTGTGTGTTGTCATGTGTAGCCTTTCGTCGGGCTGATCCCCGTCCAAGGAGTCTTACCGACTGTCTACAAGATATCGCAGTTTCCGAATTAATTCAGAGTGGGAAACAGAGGCAGAAGAAGAACATGCAGCATATACATAGCTGTATGCGGCGCGTTTTGCCTAAAAGCCTGTTTGCCATACTCTCGTGCTGAGTTTTAGCTTCTGGGTCCATGCGGTGTATGGACAAAATTTTGGCTGCAGATGACTTTGCTGGTACGCGTCAATTGTTTGCCGGTATGCGTGCCGGCTGAAAAATAAAAATGCTGTTGTATGTATATAGCGTAGTCGGTAGAGCGACTGGCTACGGGCTGGACGACCGAAGGGTCAGAATTCAATTTCTGGTAGGGTCAAGAATTTTCTCTTCTCCACGTAGTCCACACCTATCCAGTGGGTACCATGTGGTCTTTTCCCGGGATAAAGCGGCCGAAGCGTGAAGCTGACTACTCACCTCCAGCTAATGCCGAGGTCAAGAAAATGTGGATCTGTACATCCGCTCTCCCGTAGTGGTCAGGTTCACGCCCCTGTAGCNCCCCCCCCCCGGGGAAAGAGCCCCCGGTACCCATTGGATAGGAGGTTGGGTGGGTCCAAGAGACGGTCTAGACGACATGGAGAAGTGAAAATTCTTGCCCCCACCGGGACTCGAATTTCGACTCTTTTGTCGTCCAACTTGTAGCCAGTCGCTATACTGACTGAGCTATCCCGGCTCTTGATATTATTTGGCATGGAATTAATTATTATGCGTATTACTGAAATAGCCGATCACAGTGGCCGCGCGGTCTAAGGCACGCAACGTCTTCGTCCGCTATGACACTGGGATCATGGGTTCGACTCCAACTCAAGCCATGGATATCTGTGTGCGTTTATTCTGTGTTTGTGTTGTTCTTGTGTAGGTAGCGGCCTTGCGACGGGCTGATCCACCGTCCAGGGAGTCATACCGACTGTGTAAGAAACTGAAAAAGCGGCCAAGGTCCGAAGGGCTGTATAGCCATAGAGAGAAAGAATTACTATAGTATGTTTATAATGATGTTTGCTTGGACGAGTTCCCTGCTTTTCATTATAGTGGATATGTGCACGTCTGTAAACAGCATACGTATTTCGAGGTAGCCATCTTGGAGCTGTAGCTGATCTGAGCTTTGGCCTCCCATACGTAGAAGCTGTATGAACCATATTCGGGCAGGCAGATCAGTTCATTGTACAGACGTGTCCCTTCTCAGGTCAACACATTCCATCCTACTTAGTGACTATTAGCTTCTCATGGAGGACACTGCACCGCGGAGTGAGTTAAGCCAGAGCCAGGAATGCGGGTTGTGTAAAGTAAAGCTATCCCTGTACCAGGCCGTGAAGGTCCATAGGGTTATGAGACATTGAGGGTCTCACATTATCCAGTCAATCGGCTCAAAGATGGCGGTAAGGTTGTCAGCCTTACGCACCGTCCGCCCTTTACTCCCCAGGAGAATTATTTAATTAATTCCTAATACTCATTTCTGTTAGAGGCTGAGTCGACCCCAGGGCCATAGTGCGGCCGGAAGGATTAGGTCAATTGAAAAAAATCCAGTGATCTCATCGGGACTTGAACCCGCGACCTTCCGGCTTGTAGCATAGTGCCTCAATCAACTACGCTACCTCGCGCATTCTGTATAACCTTCAAATATTTTTTATTTCAAAAGTCTATCTGAACTCATTTCATTAATTCACAAACCAGTGGTAGGGATGAAGTACTAGGAGGCTGGAGAAAGTTGTTTAACGAGGAGCTTGTACTCTTCGTCAGATATAACGATCAAGCGAAGGAGAATAAGAGCGCAACATGGAAAAGACGAGGAATTCGTACAGGGTTTTAGTGGGAACGGCAGAAGGAAGATACCACGAGGAATATCTAGACGCATGTGGGAGGATAGTATTAAAGTTGATTTCAGAGAAATAGAATGGGGTTGTAGTAGCCCGGGTTTGGCTCCTGGCCATGCAAGATTTTTTTGTTCTCCACAGCGTCTAGACCGACTGTGAAGGGCGCCCAACCTGCTATACATTGGTTGCTGGGGGCTCTGCCGGGGGTGAAGGTCAAGAAAGATGCAGCTATACCTCCACCCCATGTGTATTCATGGCATAGTGCTTAACTAATTAAACAGAGGGACAACTTTACATTTTAGAATGGGGTGGTATGGACCGGATTCATCTGGCTTTGGGTGGGCAGTGGTGAGCTGTTATGAGCATGGTGATGAACTTTCGGGTTCCATAAAATATTGGGAAATTCTTGTTTGGCTGAGCTACTGGCCGCTTCTCAAGAAGGGCTCGGTTCCGTTGAGTTATTTATGTTGCAGTAGTTGCAGACTTGTGCACTTAAAACGCATATGTGTGAAATAAATTGTCACTGTGGGTAAACATCACAACATAAAGACATCTGGCACAGTGGAGGAAAATGTCACTCATTTTTAACATAGGCACTAGATTAAGAAGAGTGGTCAGTAACACTCTCCGGCCCCCTGTACCAATTAAGTGGGCTGTGTGGGTTCCAGAACCGGTCAGGATTTAGTAGCGAAGAGAAAAATGACTGCCTCTCCTGGAATAGAATCATTCAGTCACTAAGGTTGCTGGGAGGAACACGAAGGCTAACATTTTCCAAAAGAGAAGCGCAGGATTTAAGACCACGAAAGACTTGAAAAAGAAAAAGTGCATCAAGGCGATGTCCCCGTTTATGTAAAGATTGCATACTTAATTTCTCTAAAGCATCAGTATAAGTATAAGGAATATGAAGGGGAAGACGATAAAAACAGACGGACGCCAACTTCTGCTGGATGCGCTCAAGCTTATTGGCATCAGTCGAGGTGATGGAGTTCCAAACTACTGAGGCATATTCCAACTTGAACTTGACTAAAGTAAAGTATAGTACATACAGACTCTCCAGGGAGGAAACCCTATAGGTAATGAAGCGAATAAGGCCTAAAAGCTTTATGCATTCAGAAAATATGTAATTAACATGTATGTGTAAATAAATGTAACTTTGAATCAAAGAAAACACCCAGGTCCTTAGTACTGCTGGTGTGTGTAATGATAGCATGACAAAGCTGATACTCGTAGCTCAGAAAATTTGTTTTTCTGATGTATGATACAACACGCGTTTTAGCAATATTAAGTCTTATGGAGTTAGCAGTGCACCAGTCACTTACGGAATTAATGTCAGATTGAAGAGGCAATCATGTGGTGAGTTAATGACTCGGAAAATTTTGAGATCATCGGCAAAAATTAAAATTTTACGTTAGTTAACAGTTGCATAGGTCATTTATGAATACGTTGAAAAGAAAAGGCCCCAGAACAGAACCTTACGGCACACCGGACGTTACATGAAAAGGCAGGGAGGGACTGCCAGAAACGCGAACCCGAGATTTTCTTTTGGTTAAGTAACTGCGAAACCAGCTAACATAAGCATCAGAGAATCCGAAGGAGCCTAATTCGTGCAAGAGCATATTATGAGGGACGAGGTAAAAAGCATTTGAAAGAACAAAATAGACTGCATCAGCTTGACGCTGACCGCAGACAACAGACGTCAAAAAGTAAAGAAATGTCACCAAACTGGTAACTGTAGATTTAGTTCTGGTGAAACCATGTTGATTGGGATTAAATTTAGCATAATGGGAAACATGATCTTGAATAATGAATTGAAACAATTTAGAGAAATTACTGATGATGATCGATTAGGTCCCTTAGCACCTTCCCATTTACAATTCCTTTTGAGCTCTGTGGTCTAGTGGTCAGAGTTCCTGGATACAGATCCTGATGTCCCGGGTTCGACACCAGATTTTCTGAGAAGTAGTGGGTCTGGAACAGGGTCCACTCAGCCTCGTGAGGATAATTGAGGAGCTGTTTGAATGGAAAAGTAGCGCCTCCGGTCTAGAAAAACAGAAATTAATGGCCGTGGGGATTCGTTGCGCTGACCACGCGATACCCTCTATCCGCTAAAGTTGGCACTACACCGACAAGCGGCGGTCGCTCGGTCGGTATAGTTCGCTTGCGGGCTAAAACCACGGAGTTTTAAACTGTGAATGTCTCAGACATTTGATATGGTTTCGTGGACGGGGAATCGGTCCATCGCGATGACTTTACGTATGCAGGATATTAAAGTCAACACGCCTCTAGCGGAATTGAAACCCACGATTCGGTGTACGAACGGCCAAAGACCGAATGTTTACTCACTTCGGATTGACGTATTTTGTTTTTGAGTTCACGTATCTGTAAGTAGGGGCAAATTTTGAATCAGTTTGTTATTCAACCTTTTAAAACGCGGTAGTTCTTCTGTGTACAATCTTCTTTAACACAAAGTAACTGCAGTATGGCCAGATAGTGTATTTCTGGGATTCGTAAGATTTTCGGAGTAAACAGTAATTATTTATGTAAACAAACCTATTGATCTTTGTAATGAGTACGTAATGTGTTTTTCGAAGTAGGAACTGACTATTTAAATATTATTTAGACGATTTTCAGGTTTCAAAGAGCCAGTCTTTTGAATCCGATCCGGGCTGAAAGTTTACCAAATGTACGTCAGAACTTATATAACAATAATAAGTGGTGGCATCTTCCAGTATCGCTTGCTGAAGCGAATGAGATTACGCCGAAACACACTTTTAGGATTTTTTCGTTCTTTCCTTCATGGTGGTTATTTTCCGAATGACACAAAAATGCGACCATTTCGAATGATCGTAACCTTCTTGTAATATTATTTTATGTATTTCAAGGATGAACATAATTAAGATAGTATGTCTCTGGACATTATCCATCGTCCTGTTTTTATCTAAAACACCGTCCTGTATTTATTTAAAAACAACGTTTCGGCGACTGGACTCTGTCTCCTCCTTCAGGTGAAACCTACTCAGTTGGTCCCAGTCGATAGAGCTTCACATGTAAGTGGAATTTTTAATATTTCAGTGTTTTGTCTTAGCTCTCGAAGATGGTTATTGCTTAGCTTGGCTTGTATACCTTACCTGGTGTTGATACAGGTGTCCGGAGATAGGGACTAGCTCTATCGACGGGTCCCAACTTACTAGGTTTCACCCGAAGACGGAGACAGAATCCAGTCTCGGAAACGTGTTTTTAAATAAAAACAGGTTGATGGATAATATCCAGGAATTTAATATTTATATTACGTACCATCGTCACCAACTTTTGGTTCTTATGAACATAATTGGTAATAAGCGGAGTAGAAATGTAGCTTTATTAGAACACTGAACTGATTGGTATAGAGAGTAAGCACGGAGAAAGCCATGTCTCGTCACTAGAACAGAACAAGAATGTAAACATGATTAATTTTAGCGAAAGAAAAATTATAATAATTCGTAGACCTATCTAAGAAGAAGAGCCTTAATTATATTCACCAGGAAATTAAGAGGAAATAAATTCAGGGAGTGCTTGCTACCATTCATTTAATCTTTTGTCTTCCCGTCTCCGTTCTAAAACCAGAAATATGATACATAATAAAAGTAGATGATGCTGGGATTGTTTTCAGAGTCGTATGAATCACGAAGGAAAAATAATTTATTAAATTGCAAGGTTTTGAAATAAAGGTTATTACATAAGACTTATTAATTTTTATTATACATTGTTAGTCTTTGTTTGACCGCCTCTGTGGTCTAGTGGTCAGAGTTCCTGGCTACAGATCCAGAGGTCCCGGGTTTGGTTCCCCGGCGCTACCAGATTTTCTGAGAAGTAGTGGATCTGGAACGGTTCAACTCAGCCTCGTGAGGATAATTGAGGAGCTATTTCAAGGAAATAGCGGCTCCGGTCTAGAAAACCGAGATTAACTGCCGTGGGGATCCGTTGCGCTGTCACGCGACACCCTCTAATCGCAAATTTGATACTAACTTCGCAGACAAGCGGCGGTCGCTCGGTCGGTATAGTTCGCTTGTGGACTACATGTTGCTGAGTTAGTCTTTGTTATTTTCATGATAGAGTGGGTGACATTTGGTTCATCTTGAAAGGGACAAGAGACACGAGTGAAATAGTAGTAGTAATAATAATAATAATAATAATAGTTGTCAAGTAATATTCTGAAAAACAATTAAGCATCACACTGTGCAGAGGAACGTGGTAGTCCACCCACGAAGCAGCAACCATAAAATGAATTTTTTGTTTCCCCTGTAAAATTTAGTTCTAGTAACTCATGCGTTTCCGAAATGAACGATTCATTCGGACCTAAGAACGAAGAAGTATACGTGTATAATGAGGAACCAAACAGTTTGTATTCTTCAACAGTTAGCTTAGTATTCAGGCCTTTAGATCGGTGACGAGGTGAGCAGCAAATGAGCATGCGTCAGAGAAAGACAAGACATTCATGCAGCAATTCGGTCAGGAAACCTTACGGGAAGAGAATAACTGGAAACTGTAGGCATGTTGAATAATATTGAAATTTATATGCAAGATATGTGAATTGGATTCATCTGGCGCAGGATGTGAATGCAGTAATTAACCATTAGGTTCCATAAAATTTAGGTAACTTATTGATAATTTTTGTTAGCTTCCCAGAGACTGTACATCCTGCAGCTAGTTGCTTAGTTCAGGTACTCAGAAAAGAATAGAAAGTTATGTTCTCTTATTTATATCTTTCCCGTAAAGGTTAAAAAAGTGTAAAGCTATCCCTGTAACAGGTCGTGGAGGCCCATAGGTTTATGAGACGTCAAGGGTGCCATATTTTCTCTAGACAATCGGCTCAAAGATGACTGTGTGTTTGTCAGTCTTACGTGCCGGCCACCCTTTAACCCCCAGGAAGATTCCTGGTACTCATTTTTGTTAGAGGCTGAGTCGACCCCAGAGCCATAGTGCGGCTGGAAGGATTACGTCAATTGAAAAAAGAATAATTGACATCAGGAATCGAACCCGCGACCTTCTGGCTTGTAGCATAGTGCCTCAACCAACTACCACGTTCCTCTGTATCTTTCCCAAGGGAACTATAGTTGTTTATAATAGGGGAGAAAGTATAAAAAGCAAAAATGTCTCTTGCGTCCATAATGGGGTGTAGAGGAAGAACAGGATTGGCCAGTGGCTCTGGAATGTTAATGTGGGCAGAACGTGTAATGACTGGTACTACGGAAATCAGTCGGTGCCACTCTTGATATCAGTGCTGGCGGGTCTCCATTTCGATGGTAGGGGAACACAGGAAGTAGGTAAGGTAAAGTTATCCCTGGGCTTTAAAGAAGCAAACACCGCGCCATTAAGACGTTTGGGGGAGTGGAGGTACAACTCCACCAATCTTCACCGGGGCATTAGACGGACGAGAGCAGTCATCCTCACTCCCCTGCGCCTTTACCCTGGGGAAACAGCTCCAGGTGCCCGTTGTATAGGAGGCTGGTTGGGCCCCTGAGCCTTTCTGTGAAAAATCGTTTGCCTCTCCCTGGAATCGTACCCCCGACTACAGCCCGTAGGCTAGTCGATAGGAAACTGGGAGAGCTGTATTAAGGGCCTCAGCGCTACTCTCAGCCCTCAGGGTGAGCTGGCTAATGAACTGTTAGGAAGAGGCGTAGGTTGGTCACATTTCTCTCGCTCCTGGCAACATTGATCACATTCCGTCTCACGCTTCCGGTGTGTAGGCAGGTGCACAGCGTTTCTACAACTTCAGCGTAACATGTAGTCGACCGTTTGTCTGCATTAAAATTCGTCGGATCGCGTCTAAAGGAATTATCCATTTTCTGCTTTAAACAGTTTTTCGTTTATGGATGGTGTTTGCTACTGTTGCGTGATATTCGGTCTTTTAGTTGTTTCGTAACGTAGAATAGCATGAAAACCGGTGCCGTTGTGACATTTTTTAAGCTATTCCGCATTCACCCGGAAGTATTTAATTAATTCACACACAAATCAAGATTGACGCCAACTCGGCCAAGAATCGGACCTGCTATCTCCGATATACATCTCTAGAACGTTACTGTTATAGCATTCCGTTCGGTAAGTCTGTTAGTGTTGCCAGTAGACCTACTGTGTATAGTACTTTAGTAAGTCTATACGCTTAACCCATATAACTCGTATTGATCCGTATCGAACCGCCTCTGTGGCTTAGTGGTCGGAGTTCCTGGCTACAGATCCAGAGGTCCCGGGTTCGATTCCCGGCGCTACCAGATTTTCGTAGAAGCAGTGGGTCTAGAACGGGTTCCACTCAGCCTCGTGAGGATAACTGAGGAGTATTTCAAGGAAATAGCGGCTCCTGTCTAGAAAACCGAGATAACTTCTGTGGGGATCTGCTGCGCTGGCCACGTGCCACCCTCTATCCGCAAAAGTTGGCACTAACTTCGCCGACAAGCGGCGGTCGCTCGGTCGGCATAGTTCGCTTGCGTACTACATGCCACGGAGTTTGTTTTGTTTTATTGATCCCTATCTTGAGCCATTTCTGTTCAGTCTCCATTATCGTAAGATTTGATTTATAATTCGAGTGTATTTCCATACACTTCTGAGCTTTCGAAGAATTTTTAACACCGACATTCTAAAAGCGTTTCATATTTCCTTTTGCTTATCCAAGCAAATTGCCCAATCCGTTATGGTCGTCTTGATGTAACTATCCTAACAGGAATGCTTGTTCCCCCCACTTAGTTCATTTTGGCTCAGATCATTTCTGTTCTGAAGTTCCTAATTCTTTATAGGAATGAGTAGGCGCCGATGAATGACGGGTCAGACTTGGAATTGCTTCTGCTATCGCGGGACAGCACAGTTCAATATGGGGGAACACGTAAATTCTCTGTACAGTGCGGTCGCATTTTATGCGAGAGTGCGTTCCTGAAGACCTGGCATAATTCTGAACTCGCAGGTTTTGAAACACATACGTGATTCTTGCCGATTATTGGGGGATTCGAATTATTTCAAACTTAGCGAATAAAATGATAAGGTAAAGTTATCCCTGTGCTTGCGGCCTCCGTAGTCTAGAGGTAACGTTCCCACCTCATGACTCGTAGTACGCGGGTTGAAATACCCGGCGGAGGTCGTCGAATTTTTAAGGGCGGAAAAATTCAGGGAACAAGTCCTCCGGGAGGGACTTTAAGCCGTGGGTCCCGTGTCGTAGCTTTACGGCACGTAAAAGAACCTCATATCTCCAAAGGAGGTCACTGAGCCAAATTACGGACGTTTCCCGCCCAACAGCAGTCTCTAATACCTCTGGTAGATGGGGGAAGCATTATAGATACCTCTCAGCTAGTAGAGCCGGTCTCGCTGGCTGGGCGGGACTGATGGTAAGCACCAGTACCGGTAGGATATAGAGACTGGTAGAAATCATAGAGGGAAGCACAATGGACCAAAACAGGTCTCAGTGCATGGGGAAACCCACCCTCTCCAATAACTAACTAACTAACTAACTAACTATCCCTGTGCTTAACTTATGAAGCACTGCGCCATGAAGGCATACGGGGGAGTCGATATGTAGATCCACATTTTCTTGACCTCGGCATTAGCTGGGAGGTGAGTGATCAGCTTAACCCCCAGGGAAAGAGCCCCCGGTACCCATTGGGTAAGAAGTTTGTCCATAAAGGGAGAATTTATTAATAATTTTACGTCGCACTATTTCAGATTCACATAAAGTGCAGCCGCACTGTATTTAGATCTGTGTTCGCACTGAGCAGGCGTGCCGGCATTTACCTGCGCGGCTACCGGGGTCGGCCAACGTCGAGGATGGCGTTAACGTGTATTCGTAATAAATCAAAGTCGTGATGGAGAATTTAATTCTCTGTATTATTCGAAGAGCAGTGAATCCAGGGAACAATATTAAAGCTGTTTTAATTGAATTTCTCACCAGTGATTGAAACGTGACACCGAAATGTCGAACCACACGGCGTTACAATCTAAAAGATTCGATATCTTCAATATTAACGCTGAATATTGTCCCTTGTGACGTAATATTAATCCTATTTTATTCGGATCTAAAATGCCCTGTGTCCTCTGACCCTCGCCGTGCTCTCCTCTTGTTGACGTCTTTTGTACTGCTGCATGATTGCGTGTGTAGAAACGTATAATTTGATGTTACGACAACATTGGTTGGGGACATACTGTATCTCTACGGAGGGCGATGACCTCCTTGTAGTTTTAATTGCCCTTTTTTTCACTTCTGTTTTAGAAGTATGTTGGGAGTTACGTTCAGTTATTCCCCCCGTCCACATTCTTTGAAGTCCTCTGCACTGACGTCAGTTTCTGTGTGATGGAACACACATTTTTTGTCGTGCTTCCTGTTTCATTGCATGTGATGCTCTTTTTATTGTGTACTGTCACGGATATGTGTTTAAACTAACTAACTTACTCCATTAAGTTGAGCCCTTCTTGAGAATCCGCCAATTGTACAGCTATTCAGGAACTTCCAGCATTTTATGGTACCCAAAGGCTCATTACCATGTTCACAAGACCCACTTGACCCTATGCTGAGCGAGATCAGTCCAATCCATACCATCCCATAATGTCCAAAAATATAATGGTACTTATGTAGCATCGTCACAAACTTTTAGATCTTATTTGCTTGATAAAATAGTTTTTACAAAAATATTATAACACATTATTGTTTTTCTAACGATAACAGATCAAATGTAATAGACAAGCACATGAGATCTATTTGACATGTCATAAAATATCTGCAAATTTTATATATTGAAAGTGCTTACCTTCACGCCGATACATTTTAATGTTGTCCCTTTATCTCTACTATTTTTTTGGAAATATCCTCAAGAGGTTTTTACACACCAGTATTTTATGTGAATTTTTAGTTTCACGGTTGTGGCTACGTGTTTCGTCAATCGAACTCCCATGTTTTTGGTTTGTGGTCATCTACGCTGAAGCTGGAGACAGCAGTTTCTTCCGAAATGTTTGTAACCATCTATGAGACTACACTGTTTTGTAATCCAGGTATTACAGTCAACATTTTCTCCACCTTGAAAACTTATAATTTCATGTCTGAATTTTTGGCAACTTTGGGGGAAATTTTTCAGGGTTACAGATCAATCTAGAAATGTGTTGGTCTACTTCGACGTAAAGATGTTTGAATGAAGGTGTTGTATTCAACGAAAATATGAGACATTCTGTTTTATGACATGGAAGAAACACGTTCCAGTTACTGCTTATAGCTCAAGCCAGGTATGACAGCCGTGGTTACAAGCGATATGGGCCTCGGAAGATAAGAACGGTCCTACCTGTAACGTTAATTTCTCATCACGCCCACCCTCTCTAGAAACCTCACTATATTGATAATGTAATTTACCATTTTATTAACGCTTTTGATATAAAAGCGAACATACGGCAGACTTTATAATAACAACACAAAAAGAGGCATTGGCGACCGAGTCGGGTCGAGTATTGTATCTGCATATCAGTTGGGCTCCAGTGCCCGGTGGTATAATGGTATTGATTCTGTATTGACTGTTGTATGACACCAAATTACTAAGTAGAGCCATAACGTGTCGCTGTTGAGAACAAGCTATGGAGCTGTGTGGGGCATAATTAATGTCCGCATCTGGCTTGCGTATGTGTTTCTTGACAGTCATTTTAAACCCATTCCGAGATATCCGGCCAGAAGACCGGAATGGCTGAGATCATGGTTGATTTCCTAGGCAACGAGCGATGTTCCCGCTAAAACGGCTTGGAATCAGAACACATTCATTGCTCCCTCCTAAAGGTTGTTCGTCCCGAATAGCGTAACGGTACTTGCCTTTCTTTCATCCGCCCACTCCTTCAAGGGTGCTCGTCCCGAACAGCTCCATGGTACCTCGAAACACTTTCATGTTCTCGGCACGCCACAATATTATGGACAAGCATAAAGAATGTCCATGTCCTTTTATTTGAAGAAGAAGAAGAAGATACGCACGTTTAACAATTTTATTTCGAATTGAAACGTTTGACATTTCCTGAAGCAGCTTTTATCGTCTCACTTTCTTGCCTTATTAAATGTCTACGTTCCAAAACAAGGCATGGCATGAAATTTATATCCGAATAACATACTTAACAGATAATGCCACGTGTAGTGTTCGTGATTTATAAGGCGGGTTTTGGATTTGATGATTGGATTTATGGACACCTTATACATTCACATAACTCGGTACTACCGGCAATACGTGCTACTGCTGATCTACGCACATTCCAGTTCACCGTTGCACACCCACTAGGGTTCTCAAAGCTTCACTGATCATGTTCAGGCAACGGATTTATCACACTCTCACTGTAACTTAAAATCACACGTGGAGCCTTCTTGCCACAGTCTAATTCATTCCTTGCCATTATTCGAGACACAGTTCAATTCCCTTATTCCCAAGCTCATATCCTGACAGGCTGGCGTCTCGAAACTCGACTCTCCGCTCTCTGCTGCTACTGTTCTATACTCGGTCGCGTCTTCTGACTGTGTCCGTTTATAAACCCGCGGAAAATATAGCCTGTATTGTTGACGAGACGTGTTTACCGCCTAGCAATAGACGTCCTATTGCTCGCGCGGGAATGTGTTTACCGAGTCGTTGCCTAGCAATGGGTCTGCACTCCGGAATAATTTATAATTGTGTAAAAGGTAAAGTTGTCCGTATGCTTAACTTATTAAGCACTACGCCATGAAGGCGTAGGGGGGAGTGGATGTATAGATCCCCATTGTCTTAACTTCGGCACTAGTTGGAGGCGAGTGGTTAGCTTCACGCCCCTGCCGCTTTAACCCCGGGGAAAGAGCCCGTGGTATCCATTGGATAGGAGGTTGGGTGGACCCCAGAGCCGGTTTGGAAGACATGGAGGAGAGAAAATTCTTGACCCTACCGGGACTCGAACTCGGTCTTCCGGCACTTAGCCAGTCGCTATACCGCCTACGCTATCCTGGCTCCGTAACTCAAGTAAAATTTTTACAAAAAATGGTTTTGAACATCATAGCATTAGAGCAGGCGCTGAAAAACTGTGGCTCGCGGGCCGGATTCTGCCCATGAGAGCTCTTTATCTGGCTGGCGGAGCCGCTGTGAAAATTTTCCTATAATAACACTTTTAATTTGTATATATTTTTTTTAATTTCTAGCACGCGGTAGCGTAGTTGGTTGACGCACTATGATACAAACCGGAAGGTCGCGGGTTCGAATCCCGATGAGGTCGTTGGAAGTTTTTTTTTTAATTCACCTAATCCTTCCAGCCGCACTATGGCCTTGGGGTCGACTAAACAGAAATGAGTACCAGGAATATTCTTGGGGGTAAAGGCTGGCCGGCGCGTAAGGCTGACAACCTTACCGTCATCTTTGAGCCGATTGTCTAGAAAATGTGGGACCCTCAACGTCTCACAATCCTATGAGCCTTCACGGCCTGTTACAGGGATAGCTTTACTTACTTTTAGAACAGTGTAGTATAGCGCAACTTCACAGGAACGTAAGAAGTTTATTTTAGGTGATTTTTGCAACACTAAGCATTTATTAACTAACTTCATGGAACTGAGCCCTTCTTGAGAAGCCGCTAGTTGTGCAGCTACTCAAGAATTTCCCAACATTTTATGGAACATGAATGTTCATTACCGTGTTTACAACAGCACTCCGCTGCTGTCCAAATCCGAGGCCCCTTGTGACATTTCGTAAGAAGCTTATTTCTTACGGTGAGAAGTTGTTAGGCCCACTTCCAATCCCCAGCTGGAGGACCACACCTTATCGGCTGTCTGCAACTGCTTATTCAGGATGTCGCAGTTACCCTCAGTTTCTGGATACCATCTCCATCCGCAGGCTGAGGACGCGCTATGCCGTGGTGACAAGTCACCCACCTAACGTGGTAGTGGACACTTATTACGTTTATTAAAAGTACGTTACAAATATTATGTTGACCTTTTTCTAGTTTTCAAAACGCTTGCAACTCCTAATGCGACTCTTCGACTATAAAGTTTGCCCACCCCTGCACTAGAGATCCCCCCTCCGTGTAATTTATGATTCCCTACCATCAGTAATACCAAAATGGCGACTGTGCGAGCCTTTCGTGTGTGGGCGACATTAGGATGGAGTGCAGATTTTCTTTTGGGGTGTAAGGGTACCTTCATGGTCCGGGTAGTTCACTTAATGACAGGCTGGACGATTGGGAGAATAGGTATTCGTTACCCGGTGGGAGCCAGTGTGTTCAGACCTGCTCTGGGCCTACCCAAGCTCTTGTCCAATGGCGTACAGCTGACCACTCGTCACTATTTGTGCCGAAGACTGAGGAAGGCTCTGCTTTAAATCATTCATGAAGGGTGCTTATTTATTTAATTAATTAGAATGCACATTCTACGTGCAATTCTCATTCCACCGACTGCTTCACACTCATCATCATCCGGGGCTGGTACAGTAGGCCAAATATTGGCAGACTACCAAGTGGACTCAGTCTCACTCCAACTGAGACTGAAGTCTGTGTGAGAGGGGATGGTGTCATGTGACGGTATGTTCAGAATTAGAGGGTATTCTGATGTCCCATCGTTTATTTCGAAGGTTGAACGAACCCGTTGATGAAATTGAACTAGATCGTCACAAATTCGATGCAGACATGCAAGATTGAGGTGCCAATCTCTGTTAATCAGCCACTTGCCGCAAGCCTAGTCTTCAACTCGCTGTATTCACAATTACATGCCCAGATATAGTCCATGTTTAAAATTGCGTTGCTCGGTGGAACGGCGAGCCCTGGCGCGACTGCTTCCCCTACGTTCCCCTAGTTTGCATTCATTCATGCGAGGACATTTAATGCTATTCTTCATATGAAAGTCATTGTCTCGTTCGTGATGTCCAGTGCAGATAGGGAAGCATTCAGGCTGGCCACCCTGACTAGAACACTTTCCATTTACCCTACGCGTTATTATTTAAACAATATCTTAACGCCGGTCACAGTGGCCTCAAGGTCTGAAATGTCTTCTTCTGCTCAGACACTTGGATTGTGGGTTCTATTCCCACTCAGGGAATGGATATCTATGTACGTTTATTCTGTGTAGGTTCCGGCCTTGCCACAGGCTGATCACCCGTCCAGTGAGTCGTACCAACTGTCTGTAACATCCTTAGAGCTAGACTAATTCTGATGGGAAACAGGCCAGCGGACATAATACGAAAGGAAGAAGAAGAAAATATCTTACAAGGCTTGTTCTGCCACATTTTTAAATCTGAAAGCTGGTCATATTACACTACGTAATGATAAATACTCCTACGCATCGTGAAATTCTCATATCTTATATGTTTATTTTTCTTGTGCTTTGTAACACGCTGTATCAGGATAGGAAACATTGGCGTACTCTTGTGAATACGGCAGTGAACTGTTAACCCACATATATGGAGGGAGTAAATGCATGAACTTTCTTTTAGTTTTAGAAAACATTTATCAAGAGCTATCATTTTCTTCCGCAGTGAAGTGTTGAAATTTGGATGAGTTCTATCAGATCTGTCCCCATTCACATTTCATGTAATACGATAATTGCTTTTAAATTTTCCCGACATGCTTTTTTACGTAAATGCGTCGACATTTTACATATTAATATTGTCACTTCGAAAAATTTTAAGTGAAGAATTTTCCATACCAGGAAATGTTCATAACCACAATTTTATGTCCTTCATATTATTATTTATTTTAACTGCAAATGGGTTTTTACCCGGTGGCAGTGGTACTACAGTAAGACACAACACACACCACACTCAAAACACTGCACACAAAACTACACAAACAATAAAGGACACACTATACACATGTTGCTTAACATTATATTCTGCATTCCGGTAGAAGACACATTAATACAAGCTTGCTGAAAAGAAACATTAAAACTCCTACGTTTCTTACCTTATGTAGCAATAATGGAATTTTTAAAAGAGCAGACTGGACATCAGCAATAATAGACACGCTTTTAAATGCTTCACCATCATGTTTTATGATTTTTTATGGCATTTCATGACGAAATTTTTAAACAAAGTTGAGCTTCCTGTCACTCTCAATTACGGACAGTATGCTTCAGAATAGTCCAACATAGTTCACATGCTCTAAAAACAAGTGTGGCGTTCACGAGACTGCTTTTTTTTTAGTAATATATGCGTGCAGTTTACTTTGCGCGGTAATTGATCGAAAGGATCAAGGAACTTATACTGTCATAACATATTATCAATTAGCTTCTGAAATAAATTGTTTGTGTCTGCGTAGAAACATTTTAAACTTTCCAGATATGCAATAAAAATATATTTTTTATGTATGGAAAGTAAAATAAAATTACGCGTTTTCTTTGTTTCAGGAAACTCGTCGCTTATTTCGAGGTAAGTTTCTCTACTTATAAGAGCACAGGGGCACGCGGTAGCGTAGTTGGTTGAGGCACTATGTTACAAGCCGGAAGTTCGCGGGTTCGTTTCCCGATGAGGTCACTGCAATTTTTCAGTGTACCTAATCTTTCCAGCCGCACTATAGTTTTGATGTCGACTAAGCATCTAACGGAAATAGTACCAGGAATTTTCCTGGGTGGTAAAGGGCTGCCGGCGCGTAAAACTTACCTGACTGCCATCTGTGAGGCGATTGTCTAGAAAATGTGGGAGCCTCGACGTCTCACAAACCTACGGGCCTCCACTGCCTGTTATAAGGATAGCTTGTTCTTTTTTCTTTCTTTTCTTTTACTTACAAGAGCAATATATGCATAGAACAGTTAGGACACACAGAAAGAAGAGCTAAGATGATAAAAATACCAGTGAAAGTTGTTGGATATGAACAGAATACCGTATTTACGCATGTATAGGCCGCACATTTTTTGCCAAAAATTCAAGAGGAAAACTGGAGTGCGGCTTATATTCGAAATATTCGAAATCACACTTCATTTAAAAAAAAATATATTCATAATTAGTAATACAGGGTGTTCTACTCCTGAAATAATATTCCAAGAAAATTATTTTTTCTATAATTTCTGTCTGAAAATTGTGCTGCGGCCTATACACGCACGCGGCCTATACATGCGTGAATACGGTATTTTATTTTTGATTTGCAGGTACTCTGCAATGTATCTCAGACGTACTGGGCAGCAAGAAGCTTCTTTCACATAAATTACAACGTGTCCGATTAAGTATTTGCAATAGGGAGATATGTTTACATGATTCATTGATTAATAGAGTCTTCTCGGTTTCTATGGTTATGCTTCTACGTACTTATATACTCAATAAGCCAATCGAGGGCAGAAGCTTAAAGAACTAACATTAATTTAACTGTGTTAATAGCGGCACTTTCTTCAGCACCGATGTGATGGTTATACCGCCACATTCTAGTCTTCTGAAATTAGGAGGTGATGTTTATTACAGATATAATGGTTATGTCCCCATGACTCGGTCACCAGAGCCTCGTTCGTGAAAACAGCGTACACATAGATGAACTAGTAGAGGCGAATAATACCCATCAGTTTGTGTTATGTGCAAACCATTATTTCGTAGATGTTAAGGGTTCACACAAATCCATGGAAAATTTAGTACTGAACTTGTTTGACCCCGAGGCTGTCCTTAGAGACGCCCTACAGCACCCCCAGAGGGGTTTTGAATCAGCATTTTTAGAAGCCGAGGCTAACAGTGTCAGCTAATGCACTTGTCATACATGATTGTTGTGATGGTGGTGATGATAATTTGTACTCTTCGCGAAATATTATTAGGGTAATCCAATCAAATAGAATTAGACGCACGTGACGTGCAGTACCCAATGAAAAAAACGAGAAACGAATGCAAAATTTTAGTCGGAAACCTGAAGGTAGAAGAATACCTAAGAGATGTAGGCATAGATCGGATGATAATATTCAAATGAATCTTAAAATAGGATAGGTATGCGTGTAATGGGTTCGTATGTGCGATCCAGCGGTAGACTTTGCTCAACACGGTAATGAGCTTGCTGCATACATTAAATCTGGTAAATTTCTTGAACAGCTAAGCGACTCTTAGCGTCTGAAGAAAGACACTGCTCAATAGAAATTACAATGATGGTGATGACGGTGATGATAATAAATCGAGAACTCATGTTATAAATGAAAGAGCTAAATGAGATCCTGTGTTGTATTGACGTGGGTTGGATTAAACTCTCTCGAGTTACTGGAGTACTTTAATTGTAATAAACATTTGTATTGATATTAAAAGTAAGTAAAGAAGTAAAGCTATCCCTGTAACAGGCTGTGAAGGCCAATAGGGTTGTGAGACGTGGAGGGTCCCACTTTATCTAGACAGTCGGCTCATAGATGGCGGTAAGGTTGTCAGCCTTACGCGCCGGCCTCGCTTTACTCCCCAGGAAAATTATTTAATTAATTCTTGGTACTCATTTCTGTTAGAGGCTGAGTCGATCCCAGGTCCATATTGCGGCCGGAAGGATTAGGTCAATTGAAAAAAAGAAGAGACCAATGACCTCATCGGGACCTGAACCTGCGACCTTCCGGCTTGTAGCGTAGCCTCTCAACCAACTACGCTACCGATACTTCAAAATATTTTATTGCAATATGAAATAGAGCTGTACTTATGTCACTTATTAGTGGAATTGAGCGGGAAGTTGTGGGTTTATGGGGAACTGTTTAAAGGTCATGTGTTTGAAACCCTCGGAATGCGTATGTAGCTGCTAATGTTTATGGCCACACGATCGCTGTGTTATGTTCTTAACAATGCATTTACAATGCTCTTATGTGGGTTGCCTCATGGGAAGATCAAGGGCATGTGCTCTGCTATTGGCGATTCCAAGCACGTTTGCCAGCAGGAGGCTTCTTAGTTGGTTGTTTTCTTTTTTGTTTTATGACGCTGCATCAAGTATCGAGGTTATTTGTGTCAGTGAGATACGATATTGTCACGTGTATGGGGGTACGCGTGACGAAAATAACGGGTTCGAGTTCCGATAATTGGTTTTATTAGCACTTCGGTTACAATCTCTCCACCGCGCCATAGCTCAAGCGGTTAGCCGCTGGGTTCCCACCGCAACGGCCCGGGTTAGCTCTCGCGTCTGGTCAAGTGGGATTTGTGGTGGACAACGTGGCGCTGGGGCAGGTTTTCTCCGAGTACTTCGGTTTCGCCTGCCAATCTTCATTGCACCAATTGCTCCACAATCACCCTCACCTATCATCTGGGGCTGGTACAATAGGCCAGAAGTGGCCGCAGTACAAGGGGCTTAGTCCCACCCCACTGGCAATAAAAAAATACAAATTCTCTTAATCACACTTATTACAGCGCTATCGCTGATTTACGCACTTTACAGTTCACCGTTGCACACGCACTAGGATTCTCTGTCTTCACTAGTCGTATCCTGGCAACGGATATCAACACAGTAACTAACCCTTCAAATCAGTATGAAGTCTTCTTGTTATTTCGTCTTTATCACTCTGTACTCCTCTGTCCTAATCTATATTAAAGCTTCACAATTCAATAAGGACACGCTCCATTTTCGTCCTTGTACTCTCAAACCTCCTGGACTCTTCCGTGACGGCTTAATGTCCTTGACTAACGGCTTCTCGGCTATGACTGACTGCAAACGACCTTCACTGTCCTCTATACTCCTTCGGCACGGAGCCAGTAGAAAACATCTATTATTGTAGATGTGTTTACAGTTCTGTTGCTTAGCATAGAATAAACCCACACAGACAACCATGCCTCGAGCGGGATTCGACCCCACGACCCCAGTGGTCGAGAGGGCGAAGACGGTTCATGCCTTAGACCACACGGCCACTGTGATCGGCAAATTCAGTCTATAATGCTTTCCTTAATGTCAAAGACCAAATTTCACATCCATGCGAAACTCGCTGATAAACAAAAGTTGTAATTATACCAGCTAGTGAAATAAATGTTTTAGGTTGTGAATATTTCTGTATACAACGTACACATTTAGACTGTGACCAGACCTGTTTGGCACTGGGTTTGAAGTTAAACTCTTCCAGTATCAGAGACCGTCATCGGAGCTTATAGTAAGCCATTCGCGTTTTCATTACTGATATTTTTTTTTTTCAGTTGACCTAATCCTTCTACCCGCACTATGGCCCTGGGCTTCACTCAGCCTCTAACAGAAATGAGTACCAGGAATTAATGAAGTAATTTTCCTGGAGAGTAAAGCGCGGCCGGCGCGTAAGGCTGACAACCTTATCGCCATCTTTGAGTAGACTGACGTAGATAATGTGTGACCCTCAACGTCTCACAACCCTACGGACCTTCACGGCCTGTTACAGGGATAGCTTTACTTTTCTTTTTTTACCTACCACCGCCATAGCCCAAGCAGTTAGTCGCTGGCATCCCACCGCGGCGGCCCGGGTTCGATCTCGTGTGTCTGGTGAAGTGGCGCTGGGGCAGGTTTTCTCCCAGTACTTCGGTTTCCCCTGCCAATCTTCATTCCACCAATTGCTCCACAATCACCCTTACCTATCATCTGGGGCTGGTACAATATGCCAGAAGTGGCCGCAGTACAAGGGACTTAGTCCCGCCCAACTCCCAACTAGAATAAAAAAATATACATCCCATTGTTTGAGGAGCTGCCTATCAGGAGGTTTTCAGCTTGAAATGATGGAAATTAATGGATGGTTATGAAAGACGTGCCGTTGAAATTTCAACTAGTGTCTTCTTTGGCTCTACATCCAGATTGCCGCCATGACTTTGTTGCACCGAGCAGTTTGGAGTAGGGGTAATCCTCTAGACTTGTACTCGAGAGGTTCTCGTTTCGGATCCTGGCCAGGACATCTGCTATCCTGAGTAATTTCGTGGTTTTTACTAAGTCCCGTGAAGTATACGTTGGAATGTATGTGTATGTGTGTAAAGGGCGGGCCATAAAATCCAGCCCTCGCACTGCGACCTTCAGTGATCTGTTGTGCCGTAAAAGTCACTTGGTTCCATGAAGAACTGGCCCAGGTGACGAAATTTTAAGTAAGCTATGGCCTCACAGTCACATGGGATATGACACGTCGGAATAGTATCCGAGTTGACCACTGCTGGTTTCTTCCAGATTCTTTCCAATTCATTATTCTTCATTCAACATATCATTCAGTGCTATTGAGTCTGATACTGAAAGCATCATAAGGTAACCCACAAGCCCCCCAACCCTATTGCAGAGATAATCTAGGTTATTATTAACATGAATAAATGAGACCTTCGCCAAGACTTACACCATCAAAAAGTAGAACAACAGAAAACAGTGACTGACAACCTTCGATTCCAGTGATTGAACGATCCAAGATCGTGCATACCTTCCATTGGTTCTCAAGGACGACCACAAGGGATTTTCATGGCTAAGAAATAAGTTTTCTTGTTGAAAACATTTTTTCAATCTTGAGACCTTGTATGCATTCCATTGGTTCTCAAGGGCGGCCACAAGGGATTTTCATGGCTGAGAAGTAGGTTTTTTTTTTAACTTTTCCCAGTCTCGAGACTAATTTCCTTCGTATATTCACTGAACACGTTCATCCTGCGATAACTCTTCAGAACTGTATTCTGGAGGTGCTGTGTTCGAATCTCGACCAGGACATCGGCCATCCTGAATAGGTTTTCGTGATGTTGTCAACTCTCCAGGCAAATGCCGGGGTACTACGTCGACTGAATCACGCCCGCTTCCTTTCAAGCCCCTTTTAATCACTCATCAGTCAGTCTACCATCCGACGCTATTTAGTTAGATCCTTTATTATTATTATTTTATTATTATTATTATTATTATTAGAGGGGATCGGTTTCCCCATGCACTTAGACCAGTTATTGGTCCATTGTGCGTCCCCCTTTAATTTCTGCTGTCCTCATACCCTACCGATACTGGTGCATGCTATCAGCCCCGTTCAGCCAACGAGGTCGGCCGTCGGTACCTGATATTTCCCCCCATCTACCAGAGGCATTGGAAACTGCTTGGGCGGGAAATTGTTGCCTAATTTTGCTCAGAGGTCTCCTAGAGACTTGAGGATCTTTTACGTGCCGTAAATCTACGACAAGGGACCCACGGCTTAAAGTCCCTCCCGGAGGACTAGTTAGATCCTTGGTGCCAGAACTTTTTTTTTTGGCGTCACCGTTGGAATACAGGACGTATTCCTCGCACCATACGCTGTTTCGTGTTAATCTTCGTCGGCGAAGGTTAGGGAGTGGCATTCTGTGGTATTCTTGTAAGTGGAAATGTAACAGGCCGTGGAGACCCGTAGGGTTCTGAGATGTCGAGGCTGCCACATTTTCTAGACACTCGGCTCACAGATGGCGGTTAGTTTGTCAGCCTTACGTCCTGGCCGCCCTTTCCCCCAAGAAGCTTCCTGGTACTCATTTTTTGTAGAGGCTATCGACCCCAGGTCTATAGTGCTGCCGGAAGGATTACGTAAATTGAAAAATCCGATGACCTTATCGGGAATCATAAGTGAAAATGTACATATGTTATATCGTTGTCCTATTAAATTTGATCGTCGATTTTTTCCCATTTTTTCCATAACAAATCTTGCCATCTTCGCCTGTGCTAACCATACAAATTGATGAAGTGTATAAATGACTAACAGTACTTAGGGAGAAGGATGGACCTACATGTTTTGAACTAGGCCACTCATCTTCTCTGATATCCTCAATAGAGTAAGTCACTTTCAAGTTGATGGCCGTTACGGTGTTTCGATTTAATTTCTGCCATTTCTGAAAACGATTTTTCTTTCACACAAATATATAGTTCCAAAATGCAGTAACACTCCGGCGGCTAATAGTCCAAGTGTTCAGAAGCAAACAAAGCTTAAAACTTTATCTTGAGAGGTGTATGACAGTGAAGTTCCGTCAGAGATTTGGATTTCTTTATAAGCCACGAATCCAGTTGTACACAACCGCACAGTACACGTCATACTGTGTCAGGTTTTGCAGACGAACCAAGACCACGGTAGTTTTATAATAATCGGGGCGTTACCACGTGCATTTTGCATATTTCTGGTCCTGTTTCACTTAAGCTGCCAGCAGTCACGCCGATATTCGCAACACTGGGACGGGGTTAGTTTCATAAAAAAAAATACGCGCACAATTAAATTCTTTGAGTGCCTAATTTTTAATACGCTTGGGCTTTATAATTACGGGCAGCTGAACTGCTTTTTATGGATTTTATAAAGTAGAGTAAGTATATAAAGACTTCATCAGTTGGTAGATCAGTTTTGGAGTTTTCCCATAATTCCTGCGCGTGTGAGTTTCAGTCTTTCGCGCGCCACCTCTTTGGGAACTACTTCTTTACATAATGACAGCACCGTAAAATTCTCCCATCCACACACACACACACACACATACATACATACATGCACGCGCTCATGTCGTGTCTTCTGTAAATTCATTGACTATTTTTACGCGGGTGTTGCTACACAGCCGCAACCCCTCATTTTATTTCTTGGAGAACAAATACCGCGGCCAGCTGATGATCTCAAACCTCTAACATATAGAAAAACGTTCAGCGGGCTTGTTCACATCGATGAGCTATAAATTAAGACAATCACGCTTTGCTTTAAATTTTAAATTAATTACACTTCTTTACATGATTTGTTACGTGTAAAAAAGTTATGTTTTTGAGTCATGTGACCACAGAACATGTTTTAACTTTTATGGGCACGGGGAATTTTTGCCTCTTAGACCGTATAACCACCGGAGATTTAAAATACACTGTAATCTATCCCCAGGGAACCATCTTGAAAGAGTAACGGTCGCCCAGCTAGCAAAGAAATTATCTTAAGATCTCGCCACTTGTTCGTGTTTGTGCGTCAATTGAATGCAGTCGACATCCTTGCATCCTATTTGTTTAAGATCTATTTTAATAGTATTATTGTATCTAGGTCTCCTGAGTGATCTCCTCCCTTCAGGTTTTCCTACTACAGTGCATGCATTTCTCATGTCCACCACGTGTGCCGCATGACCCACCTGTCTCATGTCCCTTGTCTTCATACCTCAGTAATACTCGTATAACTGGTGAAGAATGTGAATTGTGGTGTTCCCTCTCTCTGGAGATTTCCCCAGTCCCTTGTCTTCATACCTCAGTAATATAACTGGTGAAGAATGTGAATTGTGGTGTTCCCCTCTCTGCAGATTTCCCCAGTCCCTTGTTACCCTGTGTAAGGTTTTCAACACATTTCTCTTACGGTGACGGGTTGTTAATCCCCTTGCCAACATCAGGCAGGAGGACCACCCTTAATCGGTTGTCTGCTCATTCTGTATATTTGCAGCGAACGTCCGTAACTGGAGGCCGTCTCTTTTATCCGTCATGCCGCGGTGACGACATAAATTAATAAAATTAGACTGCATTTGTGTGGAACCAAGGAGTAATGTAGATGCTGTTACAGTTTACCTTGTGTTTGTTCACACCAGATTTGCAAGTGGGAAGCATATGCAGAACTTCACATAATGATGTGAATATATTAAGGAGCTTGTGTGTCCCAGAATATTTTGGTATCTTCGTAATGAGTTGTACTTTCATTGACCACGTGTTGATGTAACCGCTATTTCATCAGGGTTCAATTACAGGGGTGCTGTTTTACTCAAGCTATTAAGTCTTTGATGAGCTGCTCACAGCGTGTTCACATTAATTAATACTGTAACACGTTACAAGCCTAGTGTATGATTCAGGAGCCTATATTGGGGTGTGATAAATCCACAGGGCACTTAATCAAGACAACCCTCTACCCCTCTAACAGTAATAGCGATCGTTAGTGTAATCGCTACGCAGTTTAATTATAATTCATAATTCTGTGGAACAGAAGGGGGATAAGAGGATTGTTTATAGGATTTTGGTGAGAAAGCTAGAAGGAAAGAGACCACTACGAAGATCTAGATTTAAGTAGATGAATAATATTAAAATATAAGATCGGATGGGGCAGTACGGACTGGATTGATCTGGCTCAGGATAGGGACCAGTGGAGGGCTTTTGTGAACACGGAAATGAAACTTCGGATTCCATGAAATTTTACGAAAATGATGCGTAACTGCACAGCTTACGACTTCTCAAGAAGGACTCGGCTCCAAAGAGTTAACTAGTGGAACAGTGCAGTGTGTTTTTAAGTGCTTAAAAGTGAAACTGGTTTCCTTTTTCAGGTTCAGTGGTCTCGTACCTTTGAGCATATACCAGAGTCTATTACAAATACTTTCGGCGGTCAGTTTCGTGAAAGAAGTATTGAGGAGGTGAAAAAGGTTGTGAAATAAGTACTTAGCTCCGAAGTAGACACACTCACACGTCCCATTCAATTTCGATGGTCAGATCAGGGAGGCGGCACGCTGTGTCATAGTTGGTTGAGGCACTATCCTACAAGCCGGAAGGTCGCGGGATCGAATCCCGATGAGGTGGATATTTTTTTTTAGTTGACCAAATCTTTCCAACCGCACTATGACCCTGGGGTCGACTCAGCCTCTAACAGAAATGAGCACCAGGAATATTCTTGGGGTAAAGAGTGGACAGCGCGTAAGGCTGACAACCTTACCGCCATCTATGAGCCAATTATCTAGAAAACGTGGGAACCTCAACATCTCACAACCCTGTGGGCCTCCTGTTACAGGGATACCTTACTTTTTTTACAGATCAGTGAGTGTGGCCAGACGTTGTGCTGCGGGTGGCAGTTCGTTCCTTGACCGCCTGTTACTTCTCTCATACCAGATATCACGGTCCTGCTTCATATTCTGGAGGTCCCGGGGTGAAACCCCAATGCCTCTTATCCTAATTGAATTTTTTGTGCCTATCCACCATTTCATAAAGATTTCCTGACAGTGCTTCAAATTACGCCATAACGGCTTCTTTCCACATACTTCCAAATTTAACATTCACTCATTTGACGTTATATAGTCGGAGTTAACTGTCAACGCCGTTATAAACGACAAATAAATAATTTCTGTCCATCTTCCGAAGGATATTTAACGGCACTATATAAACACCAGGAATTATTTAGCGTCAAGCGAAGCTTTAGGATGCATATGTATGAGGAACTAGAAACGATGGATGAAGAAGCAGTAGTGTTTTTTTTTCTTTTCAAAATACATTCTAGTCTCTAGAATAGCGAGACCCCAGGATAGCAGTTTCCCCTGCTGAGGCTCTGGAATACGCATCTGGTTCCATGGATAGAAGTAAAAGTGTATACAGCGTGGAAGTGTGTACGTATTGTCACGTAGTAAGTGACTATAGACGGGGTTTTGATTGGTACATGGATTTATTGGACTTAGATCGTGACTTTTTATTTTACTTGGCACTACAGCCCCAGTGGGCCTAGGCCTACCTCCATGAACTTCTCCATTCACTTCGGTTTTTCTAGATCATACACATTCGGTAGGACTCCTTGGGCGGGTGATCAGCTCGTCGCAAGGCCTCTACCTGTACACAGACACAGAAAGACGCACACACACAAACTAAACATCCATGCCCTGAGTGGGATTCGAACCCACGATCCCTGTTTCCAAGCGAGCGAAGACAGTACATGCCTTAGACCGCTCGGCTACCATGACCGGCACAGATCGTGGCTACCAGTAATTATTGTATAATATTTTTCAGGGATCTGCACACTTTACAAATGGCTACAGCATGCAGTAGGTTTTTTAAGGCTGCTATGTCTTCACCGGTTGTCTAGTAACGGCTTCCAACTACGTAGCTTCCTCAGCTTCCGTGTTCAGCGGCTTTTATCGTCGTTGGCTGGCGTTTGTCTCACAGTAACTCGGCGTTGCTACGTAACGGCTTACAACGATGGAGGCTCCTCCGCCAGAAGCGACTGTCTGCGACGACCTCGGACGGTTCTGTCTACCAACTGATAACTGCAGGCTTAAGTCTCTCTAGGCTGACACGCCTGCTGTTTCCACGGCAACGAGCTGGCTTGTGTCAAAGAAACGTATCTCTGCGGAAACGTGTTTGCCAGTTCGTTTCCTAGAAACGGCCTGCGTGTCGTATTATGTAATTTACCTAAATTTGTTACGGCTTGGCGTAAGAATCATGTTAAGCAAGAGTCCCCCAACGGCCTGAGCATGGACTCGGTCGGAAGAGCTTCTCAGAAGTTCCGATCCATCCATGACGCGTAAATTTGCCACATGACTGCCTTGTCTATATAGTTCAGAGTAAGTAAGTAAGTAAGTAAGGGGAATATGTGTCATTGTGCATGTATAATGACACATGAAAATAAAATCTGCTGGTGAAGCTTAGAAACGTTGATCACAGTGGCCACGCGGCCTAAGGCATGAACTGTCTTCGCTCGCTGTAACTCTGGGATGGTAGGTTCGAATCCCACTCAAGGCATTGATGTCTGTGTGCGTTTATTCTATATTTTTGTTGTTCTTTGTATAGGTAGCGACCTTTCGATGGGTTGATCTCCCGTCCAGGGAGTCCTACCGGCTATGTATAGGACAAAAAAAAAAGCGGTCAAGTTTAAAAAAGACTGTAAAGCAATGGGTGGATGGATGGATGGATGGATGGATGGAAATGGTATAGTTGGTAATGATTGTTACGTTCATGGCACGTACTTCAAGAGGTCCTGGGTTCGATTTCGGACTACAAGATTTTCTGACAAGTAGTGGGTCTGAAACGGGGTCCACTCAGCCTCGTGAGGATGGTTGAAGAGCTATTTTAAGGAAATTGCGGCTGCGGTCTAGAAAACCGAGATTAACGGCCGTGGAGATCCGTTGCGCTGACCACGTGACACCCTCTATCCGCAAAAGGTGGCTCTAACTTCGCCGACAAGCGACGGTCGCTCGGTCGGTATAGTTTGCTTGCGGCCTATAGGCCACGGAGTTTGTTGTTTGTGTCAACTCTTGAGACACTTCTCCTCTTCCTCCTCCTCCTCCTCCTCCTGCTAGCGCTACAGTCCGTGATGAAGTTTGGCCTCCTGCGATTGCTCGCCACTGGTTCCGGTCCTGTGACTGTCGTCTCCAGTTTCTGACGCCCATTGTCATCAAGTCCTCTTCGTCTGAATCCAGCCATATGGGAGCAGGTCTGCCTACTAGTCGAGTAGCCTCTGGAAGTGCCCCAGTTTTCTATATAGGGACAGCACACTTCACTTTCCCCCTCGTAAGTCTTTGGTTTTGCCAGGTCGTGTTAGGCACAATATACACAGATATCACATAATACATACTTCAGCCATTTGAAGTTCAACTGGAAATCATTTCTGTTATATCTTCATCTTTCTCTCCCTATCTTTTGTTTCTTTAACCCTTCACTCTCTTTATCTCTCTCCCTTCGTTCTTTATTAAGATAGCAAATTAAGTCACGTTTTATCCTTCAGATGGCACAGTTTCGAATGTAAAATTAAGTAAATTTAGAATCTGAAGCCGGGATACCACAGTCGGTACAGCGACTGGCTACGAGCTGGGCGACCGAGGGGACTGAGTTCGAGTCCCAGTAGGTTCAAGATTTTTCTCCCTTCCACGTCGTCCAGACATCCGGTCCAGCTGTTGGACTTAAGCTACACAGTTGAGAAATCGTTAAATAAATGATAAGCCATGCTGACATAGCTGCTGGTTCCTTCGTCGTCGAAAACTCGTTATATAGCTACATTTTGTTAAGAAGCAATTTATTTCATGTTACTTCAGGTCTTTTATAAGAGTTTGAAGCAGTAACACATCCTCTAAATTTGACTCAGGCCGGTCCACATCGCGACTATGTAGACAAACGTTATCGG
>NW_019742556.1:1524474-1558696 GCF_002891405.2 Cryptotermes secundus | reverse complement strand
TCACTGCATAACCATAACTAGTAAGTACAATTAAAACAAACCTCCGTGGCCTGTAGTCCGCAAGCGAACTATACCGACCGAGCGACCGCCGCATGTCGGCGAAGTTAGTGCCAACTTTAGCGGATAGTTCGCGTGGTCAGCGCAACGGATCGCACGGCCGTTAATTTCGGTTTTCTAGACCGGAGCCGCTATTTCCCTGAAATAGCTCCTCAATTATCATCACGAGGCTGAGCGGACCTCGTTCCAGACCCACTATTTCTCAGAAGAAAAAATCTGGTAGCGCCGGGAATCGAACTCTGACCACTAGACCACAGAGGCGGTCTAATATTTGACTAATATTTCATATATTCAATATTATTTCTTAAAGAACAAGTTCTGTGAAGATAATTTACACGGAATTTCAGTCGTAAATCTTGTTCGAAACACTTCTCGATGTACAGTACTTATTAGAGGATGCAAAATAATACATTTACTTGCCTTAGCCTACTTTGGATCATAATTCAGTATAGTTGTTGTACTAGGATTCCCCCCCCCCTTGGCAGTACAGCCCCAGTGGGCCTAGGCCTACCTCCATGAACTTCTCCGTTCACTTCGGTTTTTCTACTAGATCTTACACATTCGGTAGGACTCCTTGCGCGGGTGATCAGCTCGTCGCAAGGCCTCTGCCTATACACAAACACAGAAAAACGCACACACACAAACTAAACATCCATGCCCTGAGTGGGATTCGAACCCACGATCCCGTTTTCCAAGCGAGCGAAGACAGTACATGTCTTAGACCGCTCGGCTACCGTGACCGGCGTTGTACTAGGATTAGCATTTTTAATTGAAATATGTCTGTACAACTGATGCTCTTCGAAGAAGTGTGCAGGTCTTCTAGGTTGACCAGTTTTGACCAGAATTCACTTTGGGTAATAATTTTACTGCAACGCATAGCACCAGATTTTATAAATATACATTAAGCAGATTGCGGCTTTGCGTTGCCTCTGAAGCTGACGAACTACCAACTGTTCAGAAACACATACAAAAAGTAGGCGAAAATGGATGACAAGTATAAAAGTACCAATCGTGAAACATTTCCCATGGTCTCATTCATGAACGAAAGAGTCTGCGATGTCAGGTTCAGGCTTTGAATAAAAGAAAATTATTGTAGGGAGTTACGAAATACAGTAGCGGCCTCCGTAGTCTAGAGGTAACGTTCCCACCTCGTGACTCGTAGTACGCGGGTTCAAATACCCGGCGGAGGTCGTCGTATTTTTAAGGGCGGAAAAATTCAGGGAACAAGTCCTCCGGGAGGGACTTTAAGCCGTGGGTCCCGTGTCGTAGCTTTACGGCACGTAAAAGAACCTCATATCTCCAAAGGAGGTCACTGAGCCAAATTAACGGACGTTTCCCGCCCAACAGCAGTCTCTAATACCTCTGGTAGATGGGGGAAGCATTATAGATACCTCTCAGCTAGTAGAGCCGGTCTCGCTGGCTGGGCGGGACTGGTGGTAAGCACCAATACCGGTAGGATATAGAGACTGGTAGAAATCATAGAGGGAAGCACAATGGACCAATACAGGTCTCAGTGCATGGGGAAACCCACCCTCTCTAATAACTAACTAACTAACTAACTACGAAATACAGTTGACCCTTTAGTCATTGGGCTGAAGAACTGTGCGTGTTCAGGACAATCATAAAACACACTCAAAGCTGGAACAAAATTTTGTGGCACAGTATACTAATCCGGGGGCACGCGGTAGCGTAGTTCGTTGAGGCACTATGCTACAAGCTGGAATGTCGTGGGCTCGATTCCCGATATCGGTTGATTTTTTTAATTTACCTAATCCTTCCAGCCGCACTATGGCCCTAAGGTCGACACAGCCTCTAACATAAATGAGTATCAGGAACTTTCCTGGGGGCAAAGGGTAGCCGGCGCGTAAGGCTGATAACCTCACCGCCATCTGTGAGCCGATTGTCTAGAAAATGTGAGAGCCTCGACCTCACAGAACCCTGTAGGCCTTTAAGGCTTGTTACAGGGTTAGCTGTACCTTACCTTTTCATTCTAATCCGCCTTATAAATTATCGCGAAGTATGTTAGAACATAAGCTGGAAGTTTCTGGTCTATAGAAGGTTTAATCAGCGGTATTCAGGAGGCAATTTGAGAGTAGCTTCAAATAGCTACCTTCTAACGAGCCCTATACATTTCTCGTCGTAGCTACGTAATCACCGTCCTACTTACAGCTGATTCAGTGTATTTAAATATCCCACGAACCAAATTAACATTATTCCCCAAGAAAGGGTAGCTAATTTTATCATATTCGCTTGCAAAACATGAAGGGAATTACCCACTCGAGAGACCTAGGCGTAGAGGGAAGTGTGATACTGCAGTGGAATTTGAAGAGAAGCGATATGAGGATACGAACTGGAGTCATGTGACTGAAGATAAGGATTAGTGACTGGCTGTCATAAGCAGAACGATGAACATTTGGGTTCCATAAAAGGCAGAAAATTTCTTGTCAACGTAAACAACTATTAGCGTCTCATTCTGCTGCGTGGAGTTAGTGGTTTAAGATTTGTAGTTTTATGTAGGCGTGCCAGTTTAAGCTCCATTTGTCTGGAAATTGGTGGCGACGTTTTATGCTCCACGAATTCCTTTCCTTCATATGCAATGACATGAAAAAGAAGTAGCGACTTCAGTAAGGATATGATATCCCTCTTACGAGATATGCCCCTTTTGGAATATCGGCTTTGCCACCGCAATGAACAACCGTCTTGTATTTATGTGCCCCTGAACTTCATTCTCTGTATACAGTTTGTTATAAGCTGGAAGGTCGAGGTTCATGTATAGGAGTATTTTATCGGCAGCTTAGCAATTATCCGATGAGACACTTATATTGTTAGTGTTAATTGTCAGCATATATTCCATGTTGCTACATTTGGTTTGGTGGCACGAAGTAGCGTAGTTGCTTGAGGCACTGCGCTACAAGCTGGAAGGTCGCGGGTTCGATTCGCTGTGAAGTCATTGGATTTTTCAGTTTGCCTAATCCTTCCAGCCGCACTATGATCCTGGGGTCGACTCAGCCTCTAACAGAAATGGGTACAGGAATCTTCCTGGGGAGTTAAGGGCGGCCGGCGCGTGAGACTGACAACTTCACCGCCATCTGTGAGAAATTGTTTCATATCGAAAAATGTAAATATTAAAATATACAGAACTATAAATTTAGTTGCTCTTTTGTGTGTGTGTGTGCAACGAGGTGTTCATGAAGGTGGAAATATATACAGGGTGTTGAGAGCAAGGCTCTGGAGAGAACAGGCCTCTTGTTATCTAAGGGAGATGAAGTAATTCGAGGCTGAAGAAAAATTCATGGCCGGTAGCTTCGTAATTTGTACTTTTCATCGGATGTTATGGTGATCATTCAAGGAGGAGGATATTGACGGGGCCGTGTAACACGAATGGGAGAAATAATAATGCATACAGATTTTTAGTCGGTAAGCTCAGCGGTCTAAGGCATGTACTGTCTTCGCTTGCTCGGAAGCCGGAATCGTGGGTTCGAATCCCACTCAGGGCATGAGAACCGGTTCTCACGGTCTCTTCGCTTGCAGAATTCTTATATTTTTTCTTCTACCGTGAAGATGGAGGCGATACATTCCTCCGAAACGTCGGTTAACACCACATATACACGGTGCCAAATCCCAGAAGACTGCTTTCTTCAATTTCTTGATAGCTGAAAGGAGACCTAGGCATAGATACTGAAATGGATCTCAAAGAGACAGAGTGGGAGAATTTGTAGTGGATTCATGTGACTCAGGATAGGGACCAGTGGCAGGCTCTTGTGTACACGGTTTCGTAAAAGGCAAAGAATTTCATGATATTTGATTGGCTCTTAGCTTCTCAAGAGGAAGTCTGGTTCATTCAGTTGATTAGATGTGTAAATTGTTTCAAGTTCAAGTAAATAGCGCCTTTCGTACTAATAATAGAATCATGCCGTCGTGTCTTTAGGTTAGTGTTCTTTCTTCATATTCTGGTAGCATAAAAATGATCCGGTGAGGAATTCGTAGTATGTAAGGGGTAACTTCGCAACTTTGCCCACAAGCATAAGGACGGATTCTTGCTGTAATCTGTCTTGTCAACGGGAGTAAGAACCTGTTCGCAAGAAACAATAAATAGGCAGTTTCATTACCTCAGTACAGTTTATATTAATAAAAATCCAGGCAAAGAATTGGTACACTGTAAGTGCCTCAAGTAATATAAGTAGATATTCAACCGGTAGCTAACCCTGTGCTCCACTACCCTGCATCTGCTTTATTTCTTTTTTCCATGGCACTACAGCCCCAGTGGGCCTAGGCCTACCTCCATGAACTTCTCCGTTCACTTCGGTTTTTCTAGATCTTACACATTCGGTAGGACTCCTTGGGCGAGTGATCAGCTCGTCGCAAGGTCTCTACCTGTACACAAACACAGAAAAACGCACGCACACAAACTAAACATCCATGTCCTGAGTGGGATTCGAACCCACGATCCCGGTTTCCAAGCGAGCGAAGACAGTACATGCCTTAGACCGCTCGGCTACCGTGACCGGCTACAGCTGCTTTATACTCGTACTTAACACGTTGAAATAATCCGTGTCACATTTTACGGCCTCCAACGTATGCTCGGGGTAGGAATAGACAGAGAAATGTGACTGTTGTGTATTCAAAACCAGTTGAGATTACATTTCACCAGCTCTCCCCCAAGCAGATTCTTAGTAAGCACAATAAGAAAATATGCTGATAAAAGGAGAATGGGCATCGTCGTGTAACGTAGAGAGTTCTTAAGATATCGGAGAATCCTGGGAGACAGACAGTGTTATTCTATCTTGCATGTTCTGGTGCCTTGACTTTGTACTGCCGAACACCATTGCGGGGAAACAGATTGTTTTAGAATATCCTTATGTTTGTATGAAACGCTTCGGAACCATCAGCTGCTGAAGTCACGGTGTAATTATTAACACTTCATATTTGGACGGTTACCGATTCGATTGTAGCTTGGGAGACTACTTACTTTACTAAGGGTTTTCATAGTTGTCCGACCGCCTCTGTGGTCTAGTAGTCTGAGTTCCTGGCTACAGATCCAGAGGTCCGGGTTTGATTCCCGGCGCTACCAGATTTTCTGAGAAGTAGTGGATCTGGAACGGGGACCACAGCCTCGTGAGGATAATTGAGGAGCTATTTCAAGGAAATAGCGGCTCCGGTCTAGAAAACCGATATTAACGGCCGTGGGGATTCGTTGCGCTGACCACGTGACACTCTCTATCCTCAAAATTTGGCACTAACTTCGCCGACAAGCGGCGATCACTCGGTCGGTATAGTTCGCTTGCGGACTACAGGCCACGGAGTTTGCTTTTGTATCTTGATAGGAGGACAAACATGTATACACACGCCTGTCTTTACCTATACAGGGTGTTAAAATAGGGTTATAGGCTTTAAGTTGGTATAGTACTTGCTTAAATAATCAAAGGAAGTCCAAGTTAACATACTCGTATGTCCAGAGATCGATGCCTGCTGAGGTATGGGCGAGTTTTACATTCGACTGTATAGTAGGATAATACTGCAGCATGCATTGGGAGGTCAGTGCGCCATGTACGTTCGCATAACTTTCCCTTGCGTGTGTTGTGACAGTCTCAGTAAACTCATTAGATGCACTTCTTACGTACTTACTGATGGAGCTGAGCCCTTCTTGAGGAGCCACCAATTCTGCAGCTACTCAGTTTCACAGCATTTTATGGAACCCTAAGTTTTATTACCGTTTTCAGAATAGCCCTTCACAGGTCCCTGTCGAGTGAGATCAATCCAATCCCTACCATCCCATCCTATCTCTCTAAAATATATTTTAATATTTTCCACCCACTTACGTCTTGGTCTTCCCAGTGGACTCTTTCCTTATGATCTTCCCACCAATATCATATATGCATTCCTTTTCTCCCCCATTCGTGCCACATGCCCTGCCCACCCCATCCTCCTTGACTTGATTATTCTAATTATACTTGGAGAAGAGTACAAGTTATGGAGCTCCTCGTTATGCAGGTTTCTCCAACCTTCTGTCACTTCATATCTCTTCGGCCCAAATATTCTCCTCAACAACCTGTTCTCAAACACCCTCAGTACGCACTACTAGGGAAAAATTGTGATAGTTCGTGTGGTATGTGTTTTGAGATGCGTTTAGTGGCTTTGTAATGGAATCTTGTTACTCTGCTCGGGAAATATCGTACACGCATTTCGTGCGTGACGGAAACACGTCGCCTCTACGCAGAACATTATCCACAACGCAGAATCCTGTTTCACAAATTATTCCCCGAACTTCACCAGCAACTGAGCGAATCTGGTTCCTTTGCTCCTTCTATTAACGCATGCTGCAGTGTTATCCTGGCATCCAATCAAGTTCAGAACTCAGCCATATCTGAACAGGCACTCCTTTCTGGACATATGTTGACTGGATTTTTTTTTTTACTCGTTTGAGCACTGTATCACCACAATGCCTGTAAATCCATGTTACAGTCCCGAACTTCATAAGTTGTACGCTTCTCCGAGTATAATTAGAATGATCAAGTCAAGGAGGATGAGATGGGCACGGTATGTAGCAGGAATGGGGAGAGGAGGAATGCATATAGGATATTGGTGGGAAAGCCGGAAGGAAGGAGGCCACTGGGAAGACCATGGCGCAGGTGGGTGGACAGTATTAAAATTAATCTTAGATAGGATGGGAGCGGTCTGCGTAGTCTAGAGGTATCGTTCCCACCTCATGACTCGTGGTACGCGGGTTCAAATACCCGGCGGAGGTCGTCGAATTTTTAAGGGCGGAAAAATTCAGGGAACAAGTCCTCCGGGAGGGACTTTAAGCTGTGTGTCCCGTGTCGTAACTTTACGGCACGTAAAAGAACCTCATATCCCCAAAGGGGATCACTGAGCCAAATTCCAGGACGTTTCCCGCCCAACAATAGTCTCTAAGGCCTCTGATAGATGGGGGAAGCATTATAGATACCGCTAAGCAAGTGGCCGAACTCGCTTGCTCGGCGGGACTGATAGTACGCACCATTTATCGGTAGGGTAAAGAGACTGGTAGAATATCATAGAGGGAAGCACAGTGGATCAAACTGGTCGCGGTGCATGGGGAAACCCACCCTCTCTAAATAACTAACTAGATAGGGTGGGATGGGATGGATTGGATTGATAGGGCTCAGGATAGGGACCGGTGGAGGGCTCTTGTGAAGACGGTAATGAACATTCTGGTTCCATAAAATGCTGGGAAGTTATTGAGTATCTGCGCAATTAGCAGCTTCTCAAGAAGGGCTCAGCTCCATGAGTGAGTGAGTGAAGAACAAAGTACTATTTTTGCTGTAAACAAAGTGAACATTGTAGTCCGAATTTATATTTTGTGATTTTCTCGTGCCCGATGTTATTAAAATCTTCGAATCAATTCGTAAGTTCATAAAGGAAACATAAACGCGCCATGATTTTACATTACTGTTCTGCGTAAAGAATGTCTACAAGTGCAGGACGTACAGTTAGTGCAAATTAGTGTTTTCGAAGATATTTCAGCCCTCTCCGGTGGTCCGCACGCGACATGTGCAGACCCTAGCACAGAAGCTGAAAGCGACTGCAGCACTAGCTAGCTTCTAACCGGCGTACCCAAGGATATATTTAGCCCATAGAGAGAAACTTCAGATAACGAACAGACGAAGCGGGAGGACCATGGCTTTTGAAAGGCGCGACGACGTGTAAATGCATTGTGAAACACATACGCGCTTCGTTTTTCCCTTTGACATTTTCCAGTGTTCCATAATCTATTTGTGCCCCCAACATAATATGTGCAATATATTAGCCATGCTGAATTAATTAAACTTTAAGCATTGCATATAACGTGACTGATCTCTTGGTTAGAAGAGTATTGCTAGTATTTGAAATGAAGGGCTAATGATTTGTAATGGAGAATATAGGAAACTCGTGATAGGCTTATTGAATAATTTGAAACTTTTTCACTAAAATTAGACTATATAAACGGCAACTTTAATTTCAGCAAGTAAGGAAATGTATGTATAGCGTAACGGTATTGGCATTTCCGCTCCGTTTTGTTTAATTATCTCGTTTTGTTCTTGTTTGGCATACTCTTTTACTGTTTTGCCGGAAGCAGTACTTTCCTCCGACACGTCGGTGGGGCTCTGTCGAATTACACGGCATTTCAACTTCTTTATACTCACCACTATGAGAACCCCAAGTCCAACATTCCCCTTATCCGATTTTTAACCCTAAGTGGAATGTGTGGACAAATTGTTGTCTAACTCCTCAGCATATTTCATGAAAATACGTCCAACAAGTTGTGTTACATGCGGATAGACGGAGAGAAATTTGACAGTTATTAGGATAAGTTTTTGCATCCTCGTGGCCAGTAGTCCGCTAAGCGAACTATACCGACCGAGCGACCGCCGCTTGTCGGCGAAGTTAATGCCAACTTTTGCGGATAGAGGGTGTCGCATGGTCAGCGTAACGAATCCCTACGGCCGTTAATGTCGGTTTTCTAGACCGCAGCCACTGTTTCCTTGAAATAGCACCTCAGTTATCCTCACTAGGCTGAGTGGACCCCGTTCCAGACCCATTACTTCTCAGAAAATATGGTAGCGCCGGGAATCGACCCCGGACCTCTGGATCTGTAGTCAGTAACTCTGACCACTAGACAACGGGACCATTCTCGGGGGACTAGAGTTGCAGACTCCAATTGGAAATACACATATTTTTCGAAATGCATTTTTTAGATAAGCAATATACAACGTTATTCACTTTTCATTTCTCTGTGAAGAGCAAACCTACATTTAACTCCTTACGGAGTAAGCATACGTTTCGATGTTTTAAAGCGTAAACACTGTAGATCCTGTGTCCAATATGCTCGGGTGTCAGTAAATTCAAATTAGGCCACGCCAAAGCTCAAGCGGTTAGTCGATGGCTTCCCACCGCGGCGGCCCGGGTTCGATCCCGGGTCTGGTCAAGTGGGATTTGTGGTGGAAAAAGTGGCGCTGGGGCAGGTTTTCTCCGAGTACTTCGGTTTCCCCTGCCAATCTTCATTCCACCAATTGCTCCACAATCACCCTCACCTATCATCTGGGGCTGGTACAATACGCCAGATGTGGCCGCAGTACAAGGGACTTAGTCCCACCAAAGTAGCAATAAAAAAATCAAATTAAGCCCAAAGATGCACCAAAGCAGTGTTGTGTTGCTGCATACTTTCTCCGGTAACGAAGTTTATTCCTGGACTTAGTTGTACAGTGTCACATATTAGCAGTAAGGGGTCACAGTAACTCAGAGTTGACCATAGGTGAACATAACAATATTTGTGCTTTAAACCATCGTAGGCATATCGACATCAAGACAAAAAATTGATTTTATCGTGCCAAGTGAAGAATTCAAAATAAATTTATAGGATCTGCATCTATATTTTCTAGGTTTTTATATGTAAAACTGTTTTTGATAAATTTAATAACGAAATTAATCAAAATGGAATAGTCTACACTTGAAAATATTAATGCACAATTCCGACGAAACTTGCATCGAAATTCATCATTTTAGATAAGCGACACGATCTCCCCATTATGCATTAATATTGTAACGTGTTGTGAGTGACTGTAGGTGGGGTTTTGGACTGTATGTTGCATTTATTGACTCCGTTAACACACAACTCGTAACTACATCCAATTATAGCACCGTCGCTGATCTTCATACTTTGCAGCTCACTGTCACACACGCCAAGTCTTTTCCACTCCGCAGTGTCTTTACAAGTGGTCGTCTGGCAACTGCTTCTAACAATGGCTGTTTCTCTGCTTCCGGGCTCAAGTCTTGTCTGAACGGCGCCTCCCTTCCAATTGAACTATTCTTCAGAGTCAAAGTCACATTGCGACTGACAATCTGGGGCTGGTTACCAGATATTTATTACTGTTTGACAGTTACGGTCTTGTATTTTATGGGGCTCCCTCTGACGAGAGGCCGGTTCTGTCATTTGTACATGCTGTTGGCCATTGCCAGCGCAGTGTTTCTCGGGTCCGAGTTCCTTGGGACTCGCCCTTTTCGTCGCCTCCTACGACTCGCAGGTCACGGTGGAGGTATTCGACCCCTCCTCCACAAGGGTAGAACTATTCTTGCTTCAGTTATGATCCTTATAGCCCCTTTGCACGGACCTAGTAGAAAACACCGTTTCCAGCACTATGTCTACTGTTGAATGCGTATCTGTTGCAGCTGGAACGTGTTTACGAGCCGTTGCCTAGAAACTAATGTTGCTTCAGAGCCGTTCGCTAGCAACGGCTGTTCCTCTGGCTCCAGAGTTCTTGCTTTGTGCAAATATGCCACAGTATTGTTACACTTCATGCAAAGAGCGTTGAAAGGGCTTCATTAGTTCAGCTGCAGTGTGAATTACACCCCTTGCAAAGGATTGATATTCTTGAGACGTGTAATTTATGTATATCCAATTTCTGAAGTCGAGGCACTTGTAGGATTTGCGGAGTAGGTTTTCTCTAGTGGTGAGGCTTCTGGCTTGTATTCGGTAGCTGCCCTACCCGAATCTCATCTGGGACACCTACTGTTCTGATTAAGGATTTTTGTAGTTTTCCTCCGTCTTTCGAGTCGACTATCGGGGTAGTATCTTGAAGTAAACCACGGCAGATTCATCCCCAGTCTTTGATTTTCACTGAATGCTACCTCACATCGCATCATTCGGCCCTGAATAACAGAGCTGGAGAGTTATATCTTGTGGGATGTAATACCGTGTAGTCCCATGAAAGCCATCCGACATTTCGGAAGGTCGGGGATTCGATTCCCGACGAGGTTATTGGATTTTTCAGTTAATCTAATCCTTCCAACCGCAGTATTGCCCTGGGGTCGACTCAGCCTGTAATAGAAATGAGTACCAGGCATCTTCCTGGGGGTAAAGGGCGGACGGCGGTTAAGGCTGACAACTTCGCCGCCGTCTGTGAGTCGATTGTCTAGAAAATGTGGGAGCCTCGACGTCTCATATGCTTTTTATTATAACTCTTATTAGTGGTCGCTATGAGAACTTCAAATTCAACAATTTACACTTGATACATCGTCTTTAAGTTACGTGATATCCATCATCTCATAGATTTATATAATACATTTATTTACCAGTTTACAAGACCGGGTCGCTCAGTAATGCAGATTCAAACAGGGCGACGAGATTCCGTCCCTTAAAGAGCTGAGATTTTTCTCTTTACGAAGTTTTTGGGACAAAGAGAAAGACAGAAAGGAACCAAGGAAAAGAAAGAGAAACTGGAACAGTAAACACTTTCCCAGGGGTGAAGCAACCGGGGCGAGAAACACCACTCAACTGGATCTAGTGCCAAGGCTAAGAATACGTGAAACGTCTACTCCTTCAAGCCTGTTTACGGGGCACTGCTTACTTAAGCACAGGGAGAATTATGTACCTTTACTTTCCTTGCTTTACCTCATCTATCCATCTACAGCCCTTTGTTGGAACTTGGCCTTTTTTAATTTCTTTATCTTTTACACATTCGGTAGGACTGCTTGTACGGGGGATCAGTCCGTCGCAAGGCCGCTACCTACACACAGAATAAACGCACACAGACATCCATGCCTCAAGTGGGATTCGAGCGCATGATCCCAGTGTTCAAGAGGGCGAAGACAGTTCATGCCATGACCGCACGACCACTGTAATCGGCGCTTTACCTTATCTGCTTTGTGATATCTTAGGTTCTCACGCGGTAAGTATTCAGTTTCCGGTCTTTTGGGTAGGGCTACAAAATTACACGGCTTCACATTCCAGACGACTCTAATCTGAATTACTTTCCATTTTGTAAGTCCTTCAGTGTAATGATCCGAGTGTAGGAATGGGTATTCTGTGTTAAGTCTGTGATATCCTAACCAACTTCTGCCAGAGTCATTTGCCTCTCTATCTACATATCTATCTATCTATGGCTCTACAGCCCTTTGTTGAATCTTAGCCGCGTTTTCAGTTTCTTGATCTTTTTACAAAATCGGTAGGACTCCTTGGACGGGGGATCAGCCCGTCGCAAGGCCGCTACCTACACACAGAACAACAACACAGACGCAGAATAAACTCACACATATGTCCATGCATTGAATAGTATTCGAACCCACAATCCCAGCGTTCGAAGAAAGTTCATGCCTTAGACCGCTCGGCCACTGTTATCGGCGAGAGTTTTTTTTTTGTCTGGTTGATGGAATTCGAACATTCATCAGAGGAACGGTATGAAAGCCCTGCAATGAGTTTCATGCTGCTTCCGGTTTCTTTTTCAGCCCTTATTATCTGAACCAACTTCCCAGGCCTCTGTCTCTCTCCTTTTAAAAGCAATTCTGCACTCTAATGCGGGACACATTCCTGTGTGCGCCTGTTCATCCGTCGCGCGCTTCAGCCCATGTGACAGCCGTCCATGTCTGCCCTTCCATTTCACATCGTTCAGTTTCGTTACGCTTTACCGAACTTTGATGTCGCTTTATGTAGACACCTGCGCGGGATGAGACGTTTAACTATGCATATTACTGTAATGCCATAATAGTACCATGTAGATGGACTTGGTCACTTCCTTCCAGGTCCTTATGTATACACCGCACATGATTATTCTCATGCCCCCTTCAGTGATAAACAACATCCGTGTTATAAGGGTTCGTTAGGTAGCGCAAGAGGGTATTCTAGATGCCCAGTGTAGTAAAGCGGCTTCCGTAGTCTAGGGGTAACGTTCCCACCTCATGACTCAAGGTACGCGATCGTTAAATTTTTAAGGGCGGAAAAATTCAGGGAACAAGTCCTCCGGGAGGGACTTTAAGCCGTGGGTCCCATGTCGTAGATTTACGGCACGTAAAAGATCCCCATGTCTGTAGGAGACCTCTGAGCAAAATTAGGTAAAAAGTTTTCCGCCCAAGTAGTTTCCAATGTCTCCGGTAGATGGGGAAGTATCGGGTACCACTGCCAGTAGAGGGGCCGAACTCGCTGGCTGAACGGGGCTGATAGCGAGCACCACAACCGGAAGGGTATGGTGACTAGTAGAATATCAAAGGGGGACGTACAATAGATAACAACTGGTCGCGATGCATGGGGAAACTCACCCCCTCCAGTAATGAATGAATGAATGAATGAATGCCCAGTGTAGTAAATCATGATGAAACTGTCTTCATAGATCCTGTTGTGTGTTCCAGATATATATGTATATACCTGTATATAGGAATTATGTTAACCGTCAACAAAACAAATATACTCGGTTTTAATGTTTTATAATTAGATCTATATTCCTGCTACATGTTTCGATCATCAGGCAGTTATATATAGGAATACGTACAGTTATTGAACTGGATCCATATCACTGCAACACGTCATACTAACAAATAAAATTTGCCTCAAGTTGGTGTTACAATTAAAGTAGAAGGTACAAAAATAAGATAAAAGATAAAATATAAAAAGTATACCATATGTCAAGATTTATAATATGTTGAATACATTATGGAATATTAAAAATATTAAAAGTATTTTTAAAAATGTTTAGCACGCATGGGATAGATGAGAAAAGCTTATAAAGTGTTAGGTTCGAAGCACGAAGAAATAAGAACTGGGTGAAATCTAACATACGTAGAAGAATAGTAGGTAGGGAATTGATCCTGTAAGAAAGAGGAAGGCGTGATGATATACATTGGATTCATCTAGCATAGGATATGGAGTTCTGAGTTGCTTATGCGAGCTTCAGAGGCATCCCTCTTGATTTAAATTCATCAAAATGAAATCCTTCTTCTGTCAAAGCCACGAAATTATTTTACCCCAAATTACACAATTCGACGTTAATCCAGAAAATCAAAATTCTGTAGTCCCTGTTTCAAGCTGCTGTTTCTAAGCGGTTTAACACTTCACGTTACTATTATCAGAAGGACCAGCGATCGAAGCCTGGGAACAGTCCAATAAAGCGATGCTCCCCCCCTCCGCAATAAATTGTCTCTTACTTCTCCCGCGGGGTCGTTATAGCTATGGGCTACTGGCTGGACGGCTGGTGTTCGGTTCCCGACAGTGGCAAGATTTGTCTCTTCACAACGTCCAGACGGGCCCCGAGACCACCCATCCTCTTACCGAATGGGTAAGGTAAAGCTGTCCCTGTAACAGACCGTGAAGGCCCATAGGGCTGTGAGACGTCGAGGCTCCCACATTATGTAGACGATCGGCTCACAGATGGCGGTAAGGTTCTCAGCCTTACGAAGCCGGCCGCCCTTTACCCCCAAGAATATTCCTGGTTCTCATTTCTGTTAGAGACTGAGTCGATCCCAGGGTGATAGTACGGCTGGAAGCATTAGGTAAATTGAAGAAATCCACTTCATCGGGAATCGAACCCGCGACCTTCCGGCTTGTAGCATAGTGTCTCAACCAGCTACGCTACGGCGTACTCCCGTACCCAATGGGTACAAAGGATAATTTCCCCGGAGAAAGTGGCCGGGGCTTGAAACTGACCATTCACCTCCATCTAGTGCTGAGGTCAAGAATGGTGGAGCCATACCTCCACTCCCTCGTATGTATTCATAGCGTAGTGCTTACTTAATTAAGCACGGGTACAACTTTACCTTTACTTTATCTTCTCCCATGATTTTTAACTCTCACATACTCTTCTACAGTACTTTGTATCACTCTCGTTCTTCAATCTTCATGCTTTAAAGGGATGAAGCCCAGTTTCATCCTTCCGATAAATGTTTCTCGAGCTTATGCCGGCACCTTGGACCGCAAATCGCTGATTTCAGCGTTTACTTTCTACTGCAGCAGTCCACCATATTATGACAATAACAAAGGCAGGAAGTGAGACGTAAATCTTAAACGTCAGATACAGTTGCAGCTGATCATATTCGGTCTGTCTGGAATCGATCAGCAGACAGGTATCCGGAGTGTCCTTGAAGCTCCTGTGTTTACTTAAATAGTAGTAATGTTGTCTGATATCGACTTATCGTTTGAGGCGGGTAGACTGCAGGGCTCTGGAGGTCGATTACTCGCTCTTACTGCGTCCGGTGCTTTCCCCGTTTTCAGACTGCCGCACACTATCACCAAACACAGCGAATGCTTTTTTGCTCTGCTAGGGCTCCGAGGTTCGTTTAGCTAGCTCCAGACCGCGGCAAGAGTTCCTGAAGGAATACATATTTGTAACCTATTTTCTTTTCCTCTTGTAATTAACACATCCTGAACAGGTTTGCATTTCCGTAACGAGGAATAGAGATATACTGTGCCCGCTCTGTGTATTTTTCTCTGATCGAATCGAACAGCCTGCCTTAGGCTTTTGTCCCTTCAGATTCCAGTGTAACAGAATTTTTTAATAGCAGACCGCCTCTATGGTCTAGTGGTCAGAATTCCTGGCTACAGATGTAGAGGTCCTGGGTTCGATTCCCGGTGCTACCAGATTTTGTGTGAAGTATTGGGTTTGGAACGGGGTCCACTCAGCCTCGTGAGGATAACTGAGGAGCTATTTGAAGGAAATAGCGGCTCCGATCTAGAGAACCGAGATTAACGGCCGTCGGAATCCATTGCTCTGACCACGCAACACCCTCTATCCGCAAAAATTGGTACTAACTTCGCTGACAAGCGGCGGTCGCTCGTTCGATATAGTTCGCTTGCGGACTAAAAGCCACGAAGTTAGAGTTTCAGGTGATGGCGTCTACCTGGTAGGGAGTTGGCCATTTTAAATTATTGAAATGAGACAGTGCGACAATAAATTTACTGCTCCCTAAGACTTAGCAACTTATCCCCCGCCCCATATTGGTGAGCCTGGTACAGTGTAAGATACAGTTGCATCATTTATCGTTGCGAAGTAGGCAGCTACATAACTAAACAAAATTATGCACGATATATGTTTGTGTAAGTTATACTGCGGAATAAAACGAAACATTAGTGCCACTGTAGTTGAGATGCTGAGAACTAAGTTTCATCAAGACAGTATTTTATCCATGGTTCAGATGGTCATACAGCTTTGCCGTAGAAATTGCAATTAAGGCAATGAAATAGGTTTTAATTTTTTTAATTTTAATTTCATGCATCCTACCGTGTTGCAATATATACAGTCTCTTTATTTGACCGTCACAACACAGCAAATATAGAACTTCAAGGACAATGCTCAGTATAGTTCTGCTACATGTTTCGGCCACGAGTAGCCATCATCAGGCAAACACACTTCAACAAACGTATCCCATTGAACTGCGGTACGTAAAATTTGATACAATGTTATAAATCATTTAAGTTAATTTGCACAAGAATACAATAAATAGGTTATTTAAAACAATAATAAGTCATATCTAAAATTAAAATTTGATTGATGTTTAGTAACATCGAATCTGTCGTTAGTTTTACTTTTCATACATTTTNTGAAAAGTAAAACCAACGACCGATTCGATGTTACTAAATATCAATCAAATTTTAATTTTAGATATGACTTGGTATTGTTTTAAATAACCTACTTATTGTATTCTTGTGCAAATTAACTTAAATGACTTATAACATTGTATCAAATTTTACGTACTGCAGTTCAGTGGTGTACGATTGTTGAAGTGTGTTTGCCTGATGATGGCTACTCGTGGCCGAAACATGTAGCAGAACTATACTGAGCATTGTCCTTGAAGTTCTATATTTGCTGTGTTGTGACGGTCAAATAAAGAGATTGTATAGAAATAGGTTTTTTTTTGTGTAGGGCAGCTGGGCATAACTATAGTACTGAATATAGAGGACGAAGAGCAGATATCCTTGAAATAGGCCACGAATGTTTCATACTCCTTTTGAATTCACAGATTACGATTATCCTACCTTATCACTCGACGCAGAATAACCACTGCAATCAATACAGCGCCATTAAGTAGCCTGTTATCCATGAATTTGTCCTCAAGACAGGCAGTTACGAGCCCTTAAATCCATCCACACATCTCTCAAGTGCGAGGCAGACAGGTCGTGCCATGGCTCGGGCGGTTTTTTATTTTTTTTTTTTAATTCGCTTAGTGGGGGGTGGAGTCCAACTGGGTCCACTCGGCACGGCGGGCACTGTTTGGCCTATTGTAGCCTACCCCGGGTGATTATGATGATAGAGCAGTTGGTGGAATGGAGATTGACAGGGGAAACCGAAGTACTCGGATAAAACCCGCCCCAGTGCCACTTTGTCCACCACAAATCCTATTTGACCAGATCCGGGATCGAACCCGGGCCGCCGCGGTGGGAATCCAGCGACTAACCATGGCTCAGGCGGTTAGTTTCCGGCTTTCCAGCGCTCAAGTCATGTGGGATTTGTGGTAGACAATGTTGTACTGGGAGTGTTTCGGTTTCTTCTGCCAATCCCCACTCCACCAACTGCTCCATATTCATTAACCAGCGTATCAACGAACCTGTGCGATCTCGATACTGACAGCGTCGTTAAATAAGCAACACTGCATGACGCGAGACAGTCATCTGGCGAGGGAGTCATTCTGCTCAAACATCCACAGTGAATTCCGATGTTTATATGTGAGGGTCGATGTTTTTTAAAATGGTTGTATTCATGAATTGAATTCCGTGTACAATTTTTAAACGTGAGTTGATTTTGTATTAACGGTCATGCCCCTGTTTATCGTCCATTACTCAATGCCATATATAGTCAACATATGTCCATGACTGGAGATGATGATGTGTAGTGTGTGTTGCAGCGCTTCCAGGAGTACACCGTATAGACTTGTTATGGCAATTGAGGAAACGCGTGTTGCGTGTTGGCAAGTAAACTCAAGGCTCAGTGCATGTAATACAGTGTGGACATAGCCAACGCGACAGTCTGATAAGACGTCAATTTAAATGAGAGGAAAATGTATTTCTCAGGTTATTAATACTTCAAGAATATTTAGAACAGTTATTTTTCGTAAATAATTTCGTGACTTCTAGCTCCAATCTGATTAGCTTCATTACAAGTTCTTGATAAAATAACTAACCACGTTACCAAGTGCTTCATGTCTCCAGTGCCTGTCTGCATTAGGAAAGTCGCAAATAAAGAAATAAATAAACTAGATTTTTACGGAGCGGGTTAGTAGTATATAGCAGCAACAGTCTACGTTCCTGTTTTCGACATACCCAGTTCGAATCTCGGACGGGCTATCTATTCTGACAGATTTTTTTAGAGATTTTCATAATTTTGTATAATATGATAAGCCATGCCGATCGCGGTGGCCGCGCGGTTTGAAGCAGGAACTGTATTCGCACGCTCGAACACTCCCACCCGAGGCATGGATATTTGGTATGTGTACGTGTATGTGTTTATTGTGTGTAAGTGTTGTTCTGTGTATAGATAGGGGTCTTGCGACGGTTGAGGGGCTATGCTACAAGCCGGAAGGTTGCGGGTTCAAGTCCCGATGAGGTCATTGGATTTGTTCAGTTGACCCCGATCCTTCCAGACGCACTATGGCCCTGGGGTCAACTCAGTCTCTAACAGAAATGAGTACCAGAAATTAATTAAATAATTTTCCTGGGGAGTAAAGCGCGGCCGGCGCGTAAGGCTGACAACCTTACCGCCATCTGTGAGCCGATTGTCTAGATAATGTGGGACCCTCAACGTCTCACAATCCTATGGGCCTTCACGGCCTGGTACAGCAATAGTTTTGTTTTTTTAAAGTCTTTTCTAAACGATTTATTGTTAAAATCTGTACAGCCTCTAGATCTGTTACTTGCTGCTAAAGGTAAAGGTTTAAGTTGGCCCTGTGCTTAATTCGTTAAGCACCACACCATGAAGATATATGGGGGGTGTGGAGGTATAGCTCCACTATTTTACCTTGCCACTGGATACAGGTGAGTGGCTTCCTTCTCGCCAAAGCTGCGTTACCCTCGGGGAGAGAGCCTCAGATATGTATTGGATATGAGGCTCGGTGAACCCCGGCGCCTGTTTAGGCGCCGTAGAGAAAAATGTTTTGATCCTGATGGGAATCGAACACGGCCGTCAGGCCCGTAGCCCGTCGGTATTCCGATTGAGCTGTCCCGGCTGGTATAACTTGCTAGTGGGATATATAATATTGCTGTTCCTCTTCTCATTGCAGATACTGAACACCGTGCAATTTGAATCGGCGCTACCGTTGGATGAAAGAGGAAGTACAACTAAGTTACAGTACTGGGATCACTTATCGAACAGCAAGGACTCCCGTGTTCGTGTAGACCCATGTAAGGAACAATTTCCTCAATGGCATTTAGTCATAAAAGTAAATTATGACTCATTCTTTAACTACAAAGTACCTACAAGAGATACTAATGTGATGTGCTCGAAATTATTTTTACTATAAAAGTTTGCATGTCTTTCCAATAGACACGTCTGACGAGGAACGTGTTACTTCAGAAAATATGTGTAATCTTTTGTATGTGAAACCTTAGGTGACCGCCTCTGTGGTCTAGTGGTCAGAGTTCCTGCCTACGGATCCAGAGGTTCCTGGTTCGATTCCTGGCGCTACCAGATTTTCTGAGAAGTAGTGGGTCTGGAACTGGGTCCACTCAGCTTCGTGAGGATAATTGAGGAGTTATTCCAAGGAAATAGCGGCTCAGGTGTAGAAAACCGAAATTAACGGCCGTGGGAATTCGTTGCGCTGACCACGCGACATTTTCTATCCGCTAAAGTTGGCACTAACTTCGCCGACAAGTGGCGGCCTCTCGGTCGGTATAGTTCGCTTGCGGACTAAAACCACAGAATTTAGTTTTAATTTTAATGTGAAACCTCAGGTAGGCTGTGGAAAGTGTTAAGTGGACCTTGCTTCGAGGCCGCTTGATTCCTTCTTTCAATAATATAGGTATTAAGTTGCCTCCTGTTACACTGGCCCCGCGGTCTAAGGAAAGAAATGTCTTCTGCTCGAACGCTGGGATCGTGGGTTCGAATCCCATTCAAAGCATGCATGTTTGTCTACGTTTATTCTGTGTTTATGTTGTCCTGCGTATAGGCAGCGGTCTTGCGACGGGCTAATCCTTCGTCAGAGGAGTCCTACCGACTGTCTAAGGTTAAGAAACTGAAGTGAAACGAAGCGTCTCACTGAGGCCCTGTGTTCCAAGTGGGAGCAACAGATAGGTGTGTAGTTGGGTGGATTGATAGGTAGGCAGGTAGGCAGACGGACGTATGTTTGGATAGATAGATAGATAGACGGACGGAGCTTTCTTCAATCCTAAATTTTGTTTCAGCAATTTTTTTTATAATGTCTGCAAAGTCCGATATATTTGGACGTTGTTGTCCGCCTTATGGTTGTGTCGTACGTATGTCGGTCCGTTCTTCATAGCCCTCAAGTCCCGAACCTTTTGTTGAATTTTATTAAATGTTGTTTGTTTGACTCTGTAACAACTCACGAATTCGGCCGCTCTCAGCCTATTTCTTGCGTGTGTTCAGTAAACGTTCCTGTTGAATAGCGTACACTCATAACCTAAACATTTCCGATACAAATAGTGGACATTAACACGATAGGTATGTGGTCATGTAGGCCTGCATTTCTCCTTTCCGTGACACGTTTCTTAAAGGAAGTTTAAATATTTGTTTGAATTTTATCGTGTTTCGTAATCAGATTATAAAATATTTACAGCGGCATGGAGCAAAGTCCTTCGTGAGAAGTTAATAGTCGTTTAGCTAGTCAAGAAGTTCCCAGTACTTTATGGAAGCCAAAGATTAATTTCCATAAAGTACAAAAGTAAAGGTATTCCTGTAGCAGGCCGAAGAGGCCCATAGGGTTGTGAGATGTTGAGGTTCCCACATTTTCTAAACAGTCGGCTCATAAATGGCGGTAAGGTTGTCAGCCTTACGCGCCGGCTGCCCTTTACCCCCAAGAATATTCCTGGTACTCATTTGACCTCAGGGCCATAGTGCGGCTGGAAGGTTTATGTCAGTTGAAAATGTTCCCCTCATCGAGATTCGATGCTGAGACCTNCTGACCCGTCGTACTGAAGCGTTATGTGATGTTCAGTTGCAGATGCATAATGTGCATAATGTCGCATCGCTTCAGTAGACGCCAGATGACCTCTGCAGACGTTAACGTCGTTCAGTAGGTGACTAACCATGCAGCTCTTCCTTAATGCAGTGTTCAGTATCGATTCTGTGCTGCTGTAAGGGCCTGCAGTGTTTGTCATCAGAATTGTAAATGCCAGTGCTTTTAGAACCTGCTCTGTTCTCCCATTGTGTTTATAGCTGAATCAATAAGACGCCATGTAATCGGACGTGAACACTCATGTCCCAAATGTCCGGTCCGCTGTTGTTACATCTGCAATAACTTCCTTTCGGAAATCAAATAACGATTTTTTTACTCTTGAAATTGCGCAACCGAATTGAATGGCAAATTTATCCTTCCTGTCTTGTTTGTTATACATGCCTACCCACGGAAACAGTCTTCGATATCGGTTCCTTACATCAATGTCCCTGAACCGTCTTGACATGGCGTTTAAATTGTCATACACTGAAAATCATCGCTGGCAAAACAGATCTTAATCCTATACACATTCTGTAGGACTTTTTGGGCGGTGAATCAGCCCGTCGCAAGGCCGATATCTACGCACAGAATAAACGCACACAGACATCCATGCCTTGGATGGGATTCGAACCCACTATCCTAGCATTCGAACGAGCAAAGACAGTTCATACCTTAGACCACGCGTCCACTGTGACCGTCACTGTGACCCTAAGGCTGGTTTTCCACGAGTGTTTTATGGTGCGACTTAGTGAGCCAATGATTTAAATGAAATTATTGCCACACAACCACACGATCAGTGGATCTCCACAGAAAGTGATATGTCTGAACGATCCATTGATCAGTTATGTGACTTTGTGAAAACAGCTTCTTTTGTATCAGTGATGGACTAAGACGCACACAAGAATGGCGCGCCTCAAATTCTCATGGAAAAGGAGCCTAGCGGCTGGACGGAGTAGCATAGCCTGCGTACTGTGCCACGCAATTTCGCTGCTAATCTCTTGGTGTAATGAATGTTTTCCGGCAGACCCAATTCAACCGAAATGGGCCGCGATCCAACGACATTAGCATGCCTCATTAAACTGTACAGGACAAACTTATTGTATGTAGTGCAGAGGACTGTCATTAGTACATTTCAGTGTAGGCATCAATAGAGAAATTTTATTGGTTATAATAGTAATAACACACTGACAATGGAAATGTTCCTATACGCATCCTGGGTGTAGACTCCCTGTTAAGAGCTCTGTGGTTCCAAACTTGAGCTAGGCTATAATTTCACAGGCTTATCTACTCTGTACACGGAATAATCAATATTTGAATACCTTCATATAAAGTTATAGTGTAATTAAGGTGAAATTTCTTTCTGGTTCATTACATTTTGCTGTAACGTGTAGGTAGGTTATAGTGAGAAATCTCCTAAGGCCGCGCCATAACTCAAGCGATTAGTTGCTGGCTTCCCACCGCGGAGGCCCGGGTTCGAGCCCGGGTCTGGTCAAGTGGGATTTGTGGTGGACAGTGGCGCTGGGGCAGGTTTTCTCCTAGTACTTCGGTTTCCCCTGCCAATCTTCATTCCACCAAATTCTCCATCATCATAATCACCCGAGGTAGGTACAATAGGCCATTAAGTGGCCGACGTATCGAGTGGACCCAGCTGGACTCCATCCCCCACTATGCGAATTAAAAAAAAAAACTCTTCTAATTTAGTGTCAATCTCATCTACTTGTCTCTCGTCCTATTTTCCCACATGTGGCCATGCAGACTCAAGCATGGCGAAATATTGAACCGTACATCGTAGTCGAGTGGGTGGTACTCCTGATTCGCACTCCGAAGGTCTCGGGTTTGAATCTCGGGCTACATGCCGATTATCACGACTTGTTTTCGTGGTTTTCCGTAGTCACTCCAGACAATTGCAGAGATAATACCTCAAATTAGGTCGAGACCTCTTCCTTCTACATTCTTTCCTGTATATTTGAAACCAGTCATTGACGCCGTAGACTACAATCTGACCTGAAAGCGTCTTTTCACAAACCAGGAATGAACTAAAAATGCTTGTTAGATTTAGTTTCTAGGTTAATTTATTTAACAGTTTCAAATAACATGTGCAGCCGCTTCTCGAACTATAGACGTCAAATGACATTCAGTGAGAAATTGCTGGGTGATTGTTTTATGAAAAATGACGGATTTGATATGTAGTGGTCTTGGAGTATTCTATTTTAATATGTCTAATTAATTGGTTGGGGTATGGCTGAGCCTCTTGGTACTGAGGCCGTAAATGGGCCTGTTACACCGTCCCTGGGTAACAGCTGAGAGAATATAGCGTGGATGGAATGGGAATTGTCGAGGGAAATCCGAAGCATTTGGAGAAAATCCTGCTTCAGCGGTACTTTGTCCGCCACTGATCCTATATGAACTGCCGTCGGCTTGAACACATCCTCCCCTATTTTAGTGTTACTATCCTGGCCTTTGTTTTACGGGATTAAGGAAACAAAAGACCTGTCAGGTATATTGATTGCAGGAATATGAAGCTTACGGTTGCGTTATGACGGTCACTTATCCCATTAGTAAATGCTTTGGGCTGCGTACAAGAACCTGCAGGCCTGCTTGATGAAAGGAATTCAGATGGGCTGTACATTTAGCATGCATGGTTGAAACAAAAATATGGTCAAGAACCGATATAGTACCCTGAAATAGGCCATGATCACTTCCTTCCACATCCTTTCCAATTCATCAATCATCCTGGCATATGACGCTTTATAGTCTTGAGCTACTAAGTCCATGGAACTGAATCGTTCTTGAGAAGCCACCAGTCGCTCAGCCACTCAAGAAATAGGTGTCTGGCTGAGGTCCGGAATAAATCTCGATGAAGTAATGAAAGGATATATATTTTAGCCTTTATATCCGTTGCTAAATAATGACACCGTAAACAACGGCCGTTGTTAGGCAGTGATCGTAAACAGCTTCAGACGAATGGTGTTGTCTACGCTGTCCGAGCGATAGCTACATGATGCAACATAAGAAGAATCCTTAGGTAGAGGTGTTTTATATGCAGTCTGTGCCGAGGCTATATAAAGAGGAGCAGCTGCGATTACGAGAGTGTCTTGAGACGACAGAGGAGTTAGTTGTGAGAGAGTCGCCGGCCAGTAAGAACGCGAACACGGGAGCTGAAGAAGCTAAGGTGTTGGAAGCCGTTGCTAGACGACAACCGGTGAAGATACAGTAGACTGAGAAGACTTCATAATTGCTCTAGTGAACTGCAGAGTATGTGAATTTGCGTTAGCGCTATAGTTACTTGTAGTTACGCCCTGTAAGACTTCAGTAAAAGCAATTACAAGTCCAAACCCCGTGTTTAGTCACTCCGTAAATACAGAACAATATCAAATCCGGATTAGCTGGCCATACGACCCGTAGCTTAGTCACTGTATTGAGTTACCAAGCTCACAAGATTATGTCATCTATTGCATTCAGGTTAATATGGTATTTTCTGGTCTATTCTTTCGCATACATATGGTTCCTTGTGAGGATCTTTAGAAGTAACATACTGTAACATGTATCAGTGACTAAATCGCGGGTTTGGATTGGTAATTGGATCTATTAACAACCAACAGGTCGTAACTACAATTAATTATTACGCTGTTGCTGCTTTACACAATGTACAATCACTCCATACTAATCTCTTCAGGCTATTTGCACTAGTCTTCACGGGTTTATAACACGGGAACTATAATACACTGAATCACACATTCCAAATATTACACACAAATAAAGTCTTCTAATCACATGTTAAGTCTTCACAGACTGACTTCTAGTTGTTAACTACGAACTTCCCGTGGCTATCTCCTTGCTTGCTTGCTTGCTTGCTTGCTTTCTTGCTTGTTCATGTGCTTCTGCCGCTATTATTCGTAGCTTGTAACTGCTTTACTTATATAGCCGAGGAACGGACATGGACCTATAGTAAACATATATCACGTGATCGCTATCCAGCCTAATGGCGCGTCGGTTGGATCTACAGAAAAAAACCTGTCACGTGATCACTATCACACGTCAAGAATTCAGAGGCCGACTTCTAGTTCTTCTTCAACTATGAACTTCCCATGGATATCTCCTTGCTTGCTTGTTCGCGTGCTTCTGCCGCTGTTATTCGTAACTTGTAACTGCTTTACTTATATAGCCGAGGAACGGACATGGACTTATAGTAAACACGTATCACATGATCGCTATCCAGCCAGACCATTGGCGCGTCGGTCGGATCTGCAGAAAACACATGTTACATCACTCTCCAATGTTGTGACGTCACAGCGGACACGGAAATCGCAGCTTCCTCTATTGTTGCATAAGCTAGCAACACACTGTTTGCCAAGAAGCTGTCTTCGCGGGAACTTGTTTACCAACGTTGCCTAGCAATTGGTGTACATGTAATAATATATGCATGTTTCGTAGCTAATGTCTCGCATCCCTCCACGAAAAAGAACTGAATTTCCTGTATCCACCGGATATGATTGTAAGTGACTTCTCGGCTCGCCGATTTTTCTCGAAGGTCGCCATATCTGTGTTGCTTGGAAAACCGTCGCTGTTGTTACGCAGGTGGAACATGTTAGCTATGTGCCATACTACTCATGGCCTTCAGTTTTCTAAGCAGTATTCCTTAAGCTGACTGGCGATAGGGAGATAAACCATATCTCTTCAAAACGCATATGCTTGCTTATAGATATCCATACAGTATTCCCCCTGTTTTAAATATGCATCGAAATGCGGCCCGTTGAATGTCGCGAGTAGTGAATTGTCTGAAGCAACAAAACATTCAGTGTCTTTTTGCTTTAAAAGTGGTTTGTAGATGTCAACATTTAACTGTACTGCCACGCAGACGTATCGGTGGTAGAAGTTAATAATTACAAATGTTTAAGTGAATTATTACGAACACCAGCCTTTGAAGGATTGAACGTAAACTAATCCTATCACACGGCCCTTGTTTCGATTCTTTGCCACCCTCGATATGACGAATATGATCGTTATTCAGTCTCCGAAATAACTCCTTGGCCTGTAGTCCGCAAGCGAACTATACCTACCGAGCGACCGCCGTTTTTCGGCGAAGTTAGTGCCAACTTTAGCGGATAGAGGGTGTCGCGTGGTCAGCGTAACGGATCCTCACGGCCAATAATCTCGGCTTTCTAGACCGGAGCAGCTATTTCCTTGAAATAACTCCTTAATTATCCTCACGAGGCTGAGTGGACCCCGTTCCAGACCCAACACTTTTCAGAAAATCTGGTAACGCCGGGAATCTAACCCGGGACCTCTGGATCTGAGCCAGGAACTCTGACCACTGGACCACAGAGGCGGTCAGTCTCCGAAATAGGGTACGTTAAGTTTAAAGTAGGAACGTCAAAATGGTGATACGCCGAGAGAGCTCACTCAGTATATCTACGGTCTGGAATGCCGGGGTTCGTTTCCCAGCAGGGCATGACATTTTTCTATACTCCACAACGTCCAGACCGACTCTGGGGCCCATCTAGCTTCTTGTCGAATGGGTACTGGAGGATCTTCTCCAGGGGCTAAAGCGACAGGGACATGAAGCTGACGACTGACCTCCATGTAGTTCTGAGGTGAAGAATGGCGGAACTATATCTCCACTTCCCCATTCATCTTCATTGCATGGTGCTTGATTAATTAAACATGGGGACAACTTGTAACTTTTTAAGTGAACTCAAACACTAGCCTTTGAAGGATTAAACTTAAACTATTTCTATTACACGATCCTCATTTCGATACTTATTGACTCTCGATATGTCGAATGTCGTTATTTGATTTTCTAGATGTGGTATGTCCAATTTACGGCAGAAGCTTTAAAACGGTGGTGATAGCTTTGCTTAGATGCACATAGAGTTTCATTGCAGCGAGTTCTTCAGCTTATACGTATACAGCGCAGCCATGAAGCGAATAAATGCGTCAGGGGCTGTCAGGGGCCGTCAAGGGCCGCCTTTATCTTCACGGAAAAAGCGTCTCTTGCCGCCCGCCGAAGCCCGCGCTCGCAATGAAACTCGCTCTGCTTTCTTCATATTTGCGTTGTTTAGTCTGTTGTAACTGTGTTGTAAAACAGTTTTGTTCTCACTGTTCTGCCGAGGTCATGCTCATATTGTATTGCTCGCTCTGCTGTGTAAATTGAGAGTGCTACTTAACTGGTGTATTTTCAGATATTAAGAAACTGATATTCTAGGGTTTTCTAGCGTAATTTAGAATGTAACATTACCTTTGTGTCTTCGAAAGCTGAAATGTTTCACACATATTGTTAAATAGCCAGACGGCGATTTCGTGATGGAAGAGGTAAAGATTTTAANTATTATTATTATTATTATTATTATTATTGGAGCCGGAATAACTCAGGCGATATAGGGATGAACTATGGACTGGGCGGTCCAGGTTCAATTTCCGGTAGAGGCAAGAGATTTTTCTTTACTGCACAGCGTCCAGACTGGGTGTGGGGCCCAGCCTCCTTAACAAATGGTACCGGGGCTTTTTCCATGGGGATAAAACGGAATGGGCATGAAGCTGACCACTTCCATCTAGTACCGAGGTCAAGAATGGTGCTGTGCGTCCACTCCCTTGTACGTCTTCATGGTGTGTTGCATAATTTGTTAAGCATAGGGTTAACTTTACCTCTTTTACCGACTTGTATTCTGGTTCAAATCCCGACGAGGTCATTGGATTTTTTTTCCATTTGGTCTAATCCTTCCAGCCGCACTATGGCCCTGGGGTCGACGAGTACCAGGAATATTCTTGCAATGTTCTTGGGGGGTAAAGGGCGGCCGGCGCATAAGACTCACAAGCTCGCCGCCATCTATGAACCGATTGTCTAGAAAATGTGGGAACCTCAACGTCTCACAACCCAATGGCCCTCCACGGCCTGTTACAGAAGATACCTTTACTTTTTTACCGACTTGTATTCGGGAAGTACAGCCGGGGCTGTATTCTGACAGGTCTTTCATGGTTTTCCTCAGTCCCTCTAGATGAATTTAAGAACGGTATCTTCAAATTTGGCACAGCCGTTTCCTCCCCTCCTTTCGCTGAAGTGTCGTTAATTTGCCCACCGCCCATCGATCTGTTCGAGTGAGGGCCCTTAACGCACCAGCTCTCTCACTCTGTCATGTAGGCACATCTGCAAATCCATCCCCGTGTTAAATGACTCATGTAGACTGCATTCCTGTCGAATATGCTATTTGCTTCCGGTCTGCGATTTCTTAACCCCAGCAGTTTCTTTGTGCAAGCGAGCATGTAACCGAAAGAACGATGCTTGAGACGCGTTCTCGATCGAGCAGACAAAAACATGTTTAATTGTGACGTAAATACAGACAAACTTACGTATGCATGTAAGTGTGTGCATATTTACACTTCAAGAAAGCCTGCTACTCAGAAGTTGATTAGGTCTACTGTGCAACATTACCATTCAATTTTGTACACTAATGAAACTTGAAATATGTTTGAATTAAACCTGTAGTAAAAGTCCATGAACCTATTGTAAGGATTTTTGTGATGTATTTCCTATTTACATTGGTCTGAAAGAAGGAGGGTTGCTTTTAGTTTTCCTTTCGAATCTGTCTCTAGGAAAGTCCTAGAGAGGTAGGATTGGTTGAAATTGAATGGGACACATCAGCTTTCATATGCTACCTTTGTGGGCGAGAACATGTACCAAGAAACAGGAGGAGCTTTCCTGTGCACTAGTAAGAAGTAAATGCAGAGACAACTAACGATAAGTACATGTTTATGTCTCTTGCCACTAGGGTGCAACTGCTTTGTCACCGGGGATAAAGCAGACAGGGGGTTGAAGCTGATCAGTCACCTCCATCTGGTACCGAGCCGTATCTTTACTCCCCCATACATCTTCATGGTGTGTTAAGTACACAGAAAACTTTACATTTACTTGCTTCCTTACTTTTCTGACTCTCACGAATGATGGACTGATAAACAAGGCTGAATTTACAGTTGTGGGATATGCGACCCCCCCCCCCGGGGAAATCAAAATGTGGGGGCCCCTATCAGTAACTTTTTTTTCTTGTCAATGGCTCTTCCAGCCCATTCATGGCCATGGCCTCTTATTCAGTTCCGTAATCATTTTTCGCTGATGGTAGGCCTCCTTGGGCGAGTGATCAGCCCGTCGGAAGGCCTCTGCCTAAACATAGAGCAACACAAACACAGAATAAAAGCATACACAGACCAAAAATCCATGCCTTGAGTGGGATTCGAACCCACTATCCCGGCTTCCGAGCGAACGAAGACAGTTCATGCCTTAGACCGCGCGGGTATAAGAAATTTAGGTTATAATAATTATTTTTTCTTCTTATTTCTTATAATAACTAAAAATAGACTAATTTTTGGCCGTTTTAGAGAAGCAAGTGTCTCGATAGAATCTGTGGATTCAATTGTCTTTTGGAGAATCTGGGGGGGGGGGCAACCGCCCCGGCCGCTCCCCCTTGAATCTGACCCTACTGATAAACTGGGACAGTTAGGGACAGCTTGATGAAGGTGGTGCCGCGCCTTGATAAGCCGATGTAACCCAGAAGTGTTCATATAACTTACATTAGATACCAGATCATTGAAGTCCGGAAAAACGTGTTAGCATTTCTTTACGAGTATATAAGTAATTCGCGCTGCTACATACAAGAACCAACTCTTCTCCTCTTCTCCTTATTCACTTCGCAGTGATTTCTTATTGCTAGTGGGGTAGGACTAAGTCCCTTGTACTGCGGCCACTTCTGGCCTATTGTACCAGCCCCAGATGATAGGCGAGGGTGATTGTGGAGCAATTGGTGGAATGAAGATTGTCAGGGGAAACTGAAGTACTCGGAGGAAACCTGCCCCAGCGCCACTTTGTCTACCGCAAATCCCACTTGAGCAGACCCGGGATCGAACCCGGGCCGCCGCGGTGGGAATCCAGCGACTAGCCGCTTGAGCTATCGCGCGGCCTCGCAGTGAAATTAACCAGTGCCATGTTATATGGTTTACGAACCCTGCCATATGTAGATCGGTTGGAGTAATTGTTACACTCGGTGAGTGGCCTTTGAACCGTATTACAGTACACCGTGATTCTGAATTATTGTCGGGGTTTCCGTGGCCTATAATTTTCAAACCGGAAAGAATAAAACAAAACTTCTTACGGAATATGAAAGTGTAATTCAAGAAGTTTTATTTGGTAGCTGTACTTACCGCACTAATGTCTGGGAGAAAATATGACATGATACCACGTGATCTCCCTTTGTTCTGTATTGCAATTCTTGAAACTTGTTTCTTTACCAAGTGGTGATCAGAAGGCTATATCCATTATTGGTGTGAAAATATTGTATTGTAATTCTCAATACTGAGAATGATTGTGGTCTATATGATATGTGTGAATTAATGCTAAGGGAAGAAATTTCTCTGATCGTGTTTGTCCCTCTCAGATAGAGACATCTGTATTCATAGGGTAGAGTCCTTCAGAAGCGCGTAGTCACCCAGGGAATCAAGGCATTTCCCTTTTGTGGAACACGAGGATGTCAAGACATTGCCACTGGTCCCGTTCTTGAGCCAAATTAATCGACTTAATATCCTCCCACCCTTTTTTTTAGGTCCAATTCAGTAGTATCTTCCCATCGAATTCTAGGTCTTCAAAGTATGGTCTCTTCCCTTTAGATTCCATTAACAAAACGTTCTGTGCATTTCTCGTGCCTGACCTCCGTGGTACATGCTCTGCTAATCACATCCTTAATCTGCAGAGATCAATCTTGTTCCTTTAACTTAAAAAAATATCTCCACTTGACCGTGATTCATTTGTAGAAGCCTAACGATGCAACCTCTGAGGTGTTACCACATTCTCTCTCCCCCCCTCTGTCTCTCCTGTTGCGCCCACTTTGGAGCATAGGGCTTCCGTTTAACGTTTGGTTTCACTTCAGTTTTTAATCCTAAAACAATCGGTAGGACTCCTTGGGCGGGGAGTCAGCCTGTCGCAAGGCCGCTACCTACGCAGAACAACACAAACGCAAGAAAAACATCCATGCCCTGTGGGATTTGAACGCACGATCCGAGCGATCATGCTCTCATGTTTGTTTGAATGGACCGTCGTTTGATTTGAATGTTAGAATATGCACGGACACAAACAAAAGGGGCTCTAGTGGTCATCTACACAGCAGTTTACTTTAACAGTAAAAATAAAACACAGAAGTGTCAATATTAATTTATTGTTGTCATACTATACACTACCTGTTTCGGTCTTGATCAGGTGGATTCGGAATGAACTAATACAGGTATTCAATCTCAGGTTGATGTTAAAATGAGAGTCTGTAAAATGTGTCAGTGTTTTCACCTCAATATATGTGGTATAATTTGGTAATAAACGTTAAAAACCCTTCAAACTGAGAGTAAGGTTACGTGCGGCTTCATGCGTGTAATGTTGTTGTATTGTGGTGAGTATTGTGTGCGGTTGAACGGATTTGTTCATGTGTTTCTAATACGGAATTTCTTGTTGAGTGGTGGAATGCAGCTGCTGATGATCTGTCAAGATCTGAACGTGTAGCTGTATAGTATAACAACAAGAAATTAAGACTGACACTTTCATCTCTCTTATATTCTATTGTTAAAGTAAATTGTTGTACAGACGCCCGCTATTATATCCTGATTCTGTAACACAGCAGGATACAAAGAATGAAGACAAGGAGCTCTTTCTTTTGAATCCTGGCTGTAGAGACCATGCATTGAACGTGCTTAATTTACTTAGCAGGTACTTGACCTTTTTGTTGTTTAACGAAGCTATGCCAAGTGATGACGTTACGTACGTTACAGTGCGGGCTCTAAGGATTAGTTCCGAGTCGGAACTTATATTGCGAAACTATATTCCAGCATTTCCTTGGCACTACAGCTCCAGTGGGCCTAGGCCTACCTCCATGAACTTCTCCGTTCACTTCGGTTTTTCTAGATCTTACACATTCGGTAGGACTCCGTGGGCCGCTGATCAGCTCGTCGCAAGGCCTCTACCTGTACACAAACACAGAAAAACGCACACACACAAACTAAACATCCATGCCCTGAGTGGGATTCGAACCCACGATCCCGGTTCCCAAGCGAGCGAAGACAGTACATGCCTTAGACCGCTGGGCTACCGTGACCGGCACTTGGGTAATTACCAGGAAATATCTCTGGGATGGTCAGTCCAGGCCAGAATATGTCGCCCATATGTATGTCAATGTCAGTAGCGCAGAGGTAACTTGATTAGAACGGTAAAGTTGTCCATACGCTTAATTAATTAAGAACCAAGCCATGCAGACGTATGGGGAGTGGAGATATAGTTCCACCAATCTTGAACATGACAGATGGAAGTGATTTGTCAGCTTCATACCCCGATCGTTTTTTCACTTGGGAAACAGCTCCTGGTACGTATTCGATAAGGCTGGGTGTGCCTCAGAGCTCGTCTGGACGCTGAGGAGAGGAGAAAATCAGTTGTCCCTGCCGGGAATCGAACCCTGACTCCTTGACCGTCCAGCCCGTAGCCCTTCGCTATGCCGACTGAGCTAACCTGTTTAGTAAATGTTTAAAGGTGAAGTCCTGTTACGAAGAGCGCGCTCACGTTGTCATCGCGAGCCGCATTTGTTTCAGGACATAAAACCTCACCCCATGCCTTCCTCGAGCGAAATCGCCGAACAACACAGGCCTTGTTTATTATTCCTTGGATTTCCAGATACAGATAACAAAATCATATATCTCTGGTACAGTGTTTTGCGGATCGTCAATAAAATGTCAGCTCTTCAAGAAATGTAAAAGCCTCTGCTGCTGTTACTGTAAGAAGACTTCCACTGTTTCTTATCTCTGGCCAGTTCTTGCATATTAACATCCACACAGCGTATTCACTGTGATTCGTTTTAATAATGTCCTCCTTATGTGTTTCTTTTTCAAGAAACGGCCCTCCATGAAGTTCTCTAAAAATCTTCATATTTATCATATTCACTATAATTCATTTTAATAATATACTTATGTGTTTCTTTACAAAGAAACGACCTTACATGAAGTTCATTAAAAATCTTCATATTCACTATGATTCGTTTTAATAATATCCTGCTTATGTGTTTCTTTACGAAAAAATGGCCTCACATGAAGTTCTTTAAAGATCTTCATATCATATTCACTATGATTCATCTTTAATAATAGTATTCTCCTCATGTGTTTCTTTACGGAGAAGCGGTCATCCATGAAGTTCTGTAAAAATGTTCATGTCATCATATTCACTATGATTCGTTTTAATAATATTTTCCTTGTATGTTTCTTTACGAAGATGCGGTCTTCCATGAAGTTCTCTAAAGATGTCCGTATCATCATATTCACTATGATTCATTTTAATAATATCCTCCTAGTGTTTTTTTTTACCAAGAAGCGGTCTTCCATGAAGTTCTCTAAAGATGTCCGTATCATCATATTCACTATGATTCATTTTAATAATATCCTCCTTATATGTTTCTTTACGAAGATGCTGTCTTCCATGAAGTTCTCTAAAGGTGTTCTTATCTCGTTTTCCCAACCGTCTCGATAATAGACTAGAGCAATTTTTTCCCCCCGAGCTCGGATTCAGGCGAAAGGGAGGCGCTCTCCCGTCAAGTCAGGCCGACCCATAACGCATATTTCGCCGCACAGCTGCGCTGTCTAGAGAACTCGCCATGTTAGGTAAGGAGTTCACATTAATTCTGTTAGCAAGTGAGTCGTTTGTCACCACGGCATGGCGCGTCCTCAGGTTTCGGATGGGGGAAATGATCTGTAGATATGGAGGGTAGATGCGAATATATTGAATCAGGAGTCGTGGCCAAGTTCATGTGTTTGGAAGCGACAGCAACATACCAGAAATTGAAAGTACAGGGTTACTATAAATGATTCATTCCATTTCAAAACACTATACTTTCCAAAGTATTACACATACAAATACGATTGATTGTTGAGGATCAAATTTGGGATTGCAAATTTAAGTTATTACCTAGGTGCCTGGAGACTTGCGAAAAGTGTTTTGCAGTGAAAGAGCAAAGATGACAACACATGGACACGCAATGAGGTTAAGAATGCGATAATCAGCATTCATGCGTAATACCGTGTGCAAGACGCGCCGCTAACTAGGCCACTGGAGGTGGTCATATGAGCAAATACACAGCGACAAGACGCAAGAGGTCCACCCCCAGCCACATAGAATATCCAATGAAAGCCTAACGTTAGGAAATTAGAACACAAGGGAGGAGCTATCTACCCCCTTGTCGTCCACGCGGAATCAGCGAATTAAGACTATAAATGAGGGAAA